>NC_092341.1:324117500-324202500 GCF_046630445.1 Rutidosis leptorrhynchoides
GCCGGAGGTCCCCTTGAAAGCAATCTCTTTACCCGTCGAATAGAGAGAGGGAGAACTTTCTCCGCTCTTGTGAGTGTTTAACTCGGGGTGGAGAAATGATTTCTCTTTATTCTAGGATAGAGGAAGGATTGGCTACATCTCACCTCCCCCATACTCCACTCATATGGGATTGGGTTTTGTTGTTGTTGTTGTTGTTGTTGTTGTTGTTGTTGTTGTTGTTGTTGTTGTTGTTGTTGTTGTTGTTGTTGTATTTTATCAGTTTCGTGAACGTCGAATCTGTTTAAGTTTGTAGGTAAATTATATACGAAACTGAAACATATAAATTACACAAACATAATATTCATATAACGATCATGTAATCATAAACTGAAAATAAATTGATCTAACCGATTGAAGGTTTGAACTGGGCTTGTGTTTGACACAATTCCCTTAAGCAGCGTACTGCCGGACTTGAACACTTTCCAGTGTATTCGTTGAGGTGGAGATGGACGGTGTTGTCATCATCAGAACGAAGGAGATTTGTGTTACCACCGAAGAGTTGAGTGAAATTAAAAAGAGTTAGATTAAAGATATATAATGTTAGTAAACATAAATGATAATTAGGCGACAGTGTCGACCATATATAATTCAAGTTGTATAACCGACCATATATTAGTTAGGTGGCAGAGCCAACCATATTTAGTATAAATGTTGAGATAATCGTGCTGATAACGTGTTAGAATTTAGGATTTTATAACTACCTTTATTAGTTTGATTCTTGATTAAGAATACTAATAATGAATTGTAAGAACAAAGAGATATTGGAGAGAAAGAAAGAAACACTTTGTAAGTGTGAGAAATGGTGCAAGCTTAATGCTTGCATTCATGACTATTTATAGCAAAAATATCACAAGTTTAGGTAATACAATAATATTACTTTTGTATATCAATAATTGACTATCCATTTATATATATTTATTCTATATTATAACTTGGCTCAATATATTGACAAAGTTGATATTTAAGATCAATATACATTTTGTTTTTTTGTGAAAATCCCTCTTGAGACATATATAAATTTGTGTTTCTTGAACTTGGTACAAGAAAGGCTAACGATTTTCATCACTACAGAAAATCTACCATTGTCTATTTTATCCACAAATCATTTTCAATTCTCAAATCATCTACATTTTCACAATTGACTAATTCATGATTTTCATTTGCAACGTTCCTAACCACGATTAATAACTCTTTCATTGCTGTCAAAACACTCAAATCTTTTAGACCACTCCATGTAGATCTATTCTTTAACAGACCTCTCTCCTCCATATCAGCGCCACATTGGCACAACACCTTTAACATTTCTTTCACCTTCCTTTCACTATTTGCTCCCTATCATAAACTCCACCATCCCACTCTACCCATTTTCAATTATTATTTAAATATATAATAAAAATTAAACATTACATTTTATTAAAATAAAAGTAACATTACATTATTATAAATTAAACATTACATTAAACAAAAGCATTACATTACATTATTATAAATTAAAGCGATTACTAAATTAAAGATAATAAATAATATTAATTGTTTCGAACAAGATAATCATCTGAGAGTGTCTAAATGTGCTCGATCAAATGGATACGGAGTGTATGATGCGTGTTTCGATCTCGCAACTCTCGTGACATTCGGTCATGACCTTCAACTCGTTCCGACCAGGTACGTCGAGGGAGGTTAGCTGGGTTTCTGAGATAGTCTTCTTCGAGGTCACATAATTGCGCCCATTATCTTCAGTTATCATGTTGTGTAGTATAGCAAAAGTGTACATGATTTGCCGGATCTTATTTAATTTTAACGGTCTTGCAGGGTGTTTTAATATCGCCCAACGACCTTGAAGTACCCCGAAAGCTCGCTCGACATCTTTTCTTGTCGCTTCTTGAAATTTTTTAAACTTTATATTTTTTAGCTCGATTGGACATTTAAATGACTTGACAAGTGTTGCTCATTATGGGTAAATGTCGTCTACCAGGTAGTAGCCTTTATCAAATTCACGTCCATTGATATTAAATCGAACCTCTGGAGCTCTATCATCCAATAATTCTTCAAACAAATCTGATTCATTGAGAACATTGATATCATTGTTCGAACCTGTTGGACCGAAGTAAGCGTGCCAAATCCACATATCGTACGATGCAACCGCCTCGAGCATTATTGTTGGCCTTTCGTGATACCCCCTAGTGTAATGACCCTGCTACGCAACCGGACAATTTTTCTAAGCCCAATGCTTTAAATCGATACTACCTAACATGCCCGAAAAACCATGCATTTCAGAGTGTTTAGCATGCAATCGGCGAACGTCATCTTCAGTAGGTTTCCTTAAATACTCAGCTGAAAACAGATACACAATACATTTACAATAATTCTTTAAACAATCAGAAGAAGTTTGTCGTCCCATATGTAAATATTCATCAAACGTATCGGGTGCAATTCCGTATGCCAATTGACGTATGGCCGATGTACATTTTTGATAAATATTAAACCCAAGTTGGTGAGTACAATCATAATGTTGTTTAAAGATTTTAAAATAACTAGGTAAGGGTTGAGCAGAGTAATTCGTAATAGCATAAGCAACGGAGAAATAAGGACCTGCTCATTCGGTAGCGTTTTCTGAAATAATCTCCTGGAAAAGTTGGATCGTCGGAAAAATAGTCGTTGAACAAACGAATTCCGGTAGCAATTCGGTTTCTGTTCAACCGATGTCTCCTCCTAATTCTCCGAGCATTATCTTCAGCATCCAACGTATCAAGTGAGTCGAGTACATTGAGTGCATTATAACCGCCTTCAATCCAATCTACATCAGAATCTGACGAAGTGCTTTCGTTATCGCTATCGGAATATTGAGAATTACTCATTATTATTAAGTTTATAAGAGTGAAAGTATGAGAAAGTAAATAATTTGAGTGTGTAAAGATGGTTTATGAGGTATGTGTATTTATAGTGTAAAATTAAATGATTTAAAAAATAAAAATAAAAAACGGCTATATCCAAACTTCAACGGCTATATCAAATATTTAAATAATTAATTGATTTAAAATAAATGAAATTTAAATTTTGTGAATAAAAAGAATATCAAACAAGGCCCACTAGGACCCACACCCAATTCGTCAACATCCGTTGCAGTAGCAACGAACGAGACCAGTGGCGAGAAGCTGTTTATGGCTGTTGCTCGGTGGCGGGGGGTGGCGATAAGTGGCGGTACTCAGTCACGATCCATAGGTAGTGGCCTTACTCATTAATCATCCATCAGTGGATGGAAATGTCATCTTCTCATGAACATGAATATCTATAAGAAATAAAGTGAAACAGTTTGTAAGAAATTAAAGTTTGATCAGTCTCACACCTAATTGTAACATCTCAGGTAACACGTTCCCCGTAGCATGATATTGTCCGCTTTGCCCATAGACGCACGGATTTTTCTTGGCAACCACACACGACGAGCACTTTCCCAGGAGGTCACCCATCCTGGCAGTGCTCTCGCCTGAGCACGCTTAACTGCAGAGTTCTCATGAGATCTGCTGCGCTTGTGGTCCTAAAACGCATCATGCTAGGTCTCCACACCCTTATAAGGCATGCTTCGTTCCCCTCTCCAACCGATGTGGGACGGATGTAACACGGATGTTACAATCCTCCCCCTAATGGGACATAGCGTCCTCGCTGTGCACGTTTGGTCCGGGGCCTGGCTCTGATACCATCTTTCATTAGTGGGGACGCATCCCACTCAGTGCCTTCCCAGCTAACCGCCTGGTGACCACTGAGCGTACCTCAGACACTGATTTTACGGCCCTGCCTCTCGGCAAAACCAACCATATTCGGATCGCGAGGAGTAAGAGCCAATGCTTCGTCATAGGTAACACTGTGAGAACCCCCTCTACGCGACACATCTTAAACCAGCTCTGATACCATCTGTAACATCCCAGGTAACACGTTCCCCGTAGCATGATATTGTCCGCTTTGCCCGTAGGCGCACGAATTTTTCTTGGCAACCACACACGACGAGCACTTTCCCATGAGGTCACCCATCCTGGTAGTGCTCTCGCCTGAGCACGCTTAACTGCAGAGTTCTCATGAGATATGCTGCGCTTATGGTCCCAAAATGCGTCATGCTAGGAAAGGTCTTCACACCCTTACAAGGCATGCTTCGTTCCCCTCTTCAACCGATGTGGGACGGATGTAACACGGATGTTACACTAATTATGGTTTAAATATGTATGTGAACAAATTCTTTTTTTTGACAAAGGATTTACCATCAAACAACTTCTTACGTTATTAGAGAATGGTGTAATGATACCTTGTTGTCAAGGTACACGCGTTTTGAGTTACGTCTATGTTAACTATCTTTTGAAGTTCATAAACTTGTGTTCTCAACTTCTCATCCTCTAGATATTTGTTGAACACCTTGGTGCAAAAGAGAGCTCATTGGTTAACGACATTTGCAAGGTTACTATTGTTGTTGTATCTAATGAATGCTATTTTGGTTAGTATTGTTGTTAATTACATTGATATTTAAGCTAATATTTTTTGTTAATGAATCCAAGAGGACTTTGGTGGAAGTCATAATATCATGATTGAAAATAAACTTATGACATAAATTTGATACAAGTGGATACAGTGAAAATTTTAAATAATGACTTGCCTAAATTTTTGGGTGATGATATGTACACAACTTATTTTTGTTATGTACACAACCATCATGCTTTATAGTGTTGTACAGTACAATACTGTAAAGCATGATGGTTCTGTACATAACAAAAATGGGTTGTGTACATATCACTCCCCTAAATTTTTAAGGTCGTACTGCTATGACGTTGATAAGAATGGTTATTGGTGATGATAAATTTTTAATAGTTCATAAATCTCGTTTTTCATAGTGGTTTATTTTTTGAAGTGTAAACACAATCAAAGATCTAAAGTGCAACCAAAGAGTCAATGACTTGGCGGTATTGATGTCATCCTTACAACCTTGAGGTTGAGGGTTCGAGTCCTGCTTAGAATATTTTGTTATGTATATATTCGTGATAGTATTAGGTGGATGTGAATTTGTCTTTTAAAAAAATGATAATATCTAAAGTGCAAAGTAGGGGTGTAAGCGAGCCTAACTCGAGCTCGACTGGGTTCGAGCTCAGTTCGTTTAGAATTTTTTGAGCTCGAGTCTCGGCTCTTATGCATTTAAGAAAACTCGAGCTCAGCTCCTTTATTTAATAATATTATTAATTAATTATAATAATGTTTAATTTCGATATATATTATTTATTTCATAATTTTTAATTTTTAAATATATATATATATATATATATATATATATATATATATATATATATATATATATAATACGTTTTACTCATTATAATCTTTATACTTTATAAACGATAATAACTACTACTCACTTCGTTCCAGATTAATTGTTTAGTATTCCTTTATGAGATGTCTCAAATAAAGTCAACTTTCAAATATGGTAAATTTTTTTTATTGAAGTTCGCAATGTTGTCACTATAAACTAATTAAATTATAAAAGTAAGACAGTTTTTCTAATTAATTGATTAAGAGTAAAAATATAAATTTAAAAAAAAAATACAATGTTGTAATAATATTTCATTAAAATGTGTAGGAGGGATTGTTATGCAATTATTGTATGTATCGGAAAGTTCGAATAGACTCACGAGTTTGATCGAGTTCGTTTAATAATCGTTTTTTAAAATAAGTTCGAGCTAGACTCGAGCTCGTTTTAAGTTGACTCGAATCGAATTTTTTACCGAGTCCCAGCTCGGTACCTCGGCTCATTTACATTCTCAAATCCATTTGGGTATCTCAATTCCTTTCTGACACTGCCAAAAAGCCTCCTTCTTTGGTTGTCTACTTTTTAAACCCCGTTTTTTTTCTTTTCTCGATCTTCAATTATTGATCCATTCACCATCAATGGCTGCAACCACCATCATCTCACCTGCTTCACTTTCTGGTAATTTTATAAAAGATAACATTTTTCCTGTTACATCTTTGATTTTTCTTGGAAATTGTTTATAATATGACATTTGCAATCTTTTTTTATAAGATTTGTGGTTATGTTATCTTGTATTTCATGATTTCTTGTAATTTTGTTTCTTTACTATTATTGGAAATGGATTCTAATATGTTAATGTTAATCATTTTTATCATACATATGGTTTAAAGATTGTTGTTTGGTACCCGTTAGTTTCTTGCCCTAATTTATATGATTTATGATTATCTTTCTCTCGTGGGTTGTCAAGATCAAGATATATATAGTTATGTATATTTATTTTAGCTATACCATTTATTTCTAATAATTTTATTTGCCCTAGTTAACATTTTTGCATTGAGCTACTTAGACTTTGCAAACTTGCAGTACAAAAGTAAGTCAAACGTGTAGATAAAATAGGTTTTTCTTACTAAATTTGCTTATTTTTATAGGTTATGACAAATTCTAAGAGATATGCACAACAAAAAAGTTGTATTTGGATGTTGAATTGTGTAGGTAAAGTAATAATCTTATGCTTAGCTTAAAGATTGGACTTTTTGTAGAATAATTTAATCGAAATCAAAAACTGTGGCCTTGTGAATGTTGATATACAGTTGTTGTATTTGTCTCTAGAATTTCATTTATGCTTTAGGATGTGTCGGAAATGGACATAATTGCGTGTAATGCATGTTTTACGTTATTATCATTTTTATTTTTATTTTATTTATATTCTACAATTAGATCTTTCTGTAATTATGTTTCATCATAATACAGTTCAAAGTAGTCGTAAGGGAAATGATAGTCAGTCTGCTAATTCTTGCTTTTTCGGTAATACGGCAACTCTGACTTTTCAAAGAAAGTCAAACCTACAAAGATCTCAGCAGAAGTTGGCGGTTTGTGCACAGTACAAGTAAGATATCTCTATATCCAGCTTTTTTAATAGCAACTAAGTGTACGAAAAATTTATAAGATTTGCATATGACATATGTGTTGGTTCAATTGAATGCATTAATGTATTGGAAACTTAAAAAATTTGGTATTTATTCATTATAGTTATGTATCCAATAACGACGTTTATCGGCCATGTATTTCTGAATAGCCAAATAATTAAGAACCGTCTATAACTGGCTAATAACCAAATTAGCGTACTTCAAATTTCATTGATAGTTGAGATTTAGACTCTATTTTTATCTTTTCAGTCATGTTTTATTTTTGGAACAGCAAACACGCGCGCGCACACACACACCCCCCTTTTTGTCCTCCACTGAACTCGAACTCACAGCCTCAAGTTTGCCAGGCCATAAGCCCTTTGTATCTAAGACAGGATATCATATGCAGCTGATATTTTTGTACCTTATTTGTCGTTAATTCGTTATCAGTTGATCTAAACTTACTTTTCTATATCGTGTTGTATTCAGTGACCGTAGTGGTGGAGGCGCCGGTGACTTTATTGCTGGTTTTCTTTTGGGGGGTGCGTTATGTGGAACCCTCACATACATATTTGCTCCACAGGTGAACCACTAAAGCATGCGTATTTTATCTATAGTTTTCGTTTCTTAAATTAAAACTGCAACTTTTTTTCATTTAATGCGTGAATCAAGATTCAAGATTTAACCTGAATGTTGGCGTTTTGATTTGATCACCAGATAAGAAGGTCTCTCTTAAACGAAGATGAATATGGATTTAGGAGGGCGAAAAGACCAATTTATTATGATGAAGGTTTAGAGGTGCGTTTTATACTTTGTATTTGATTTTGAACTATTTATGCTTGTTTTGTTTCTCTAAAGGTTAAATCTTGATCAACCTGGTCTTGGAGGTGTCAGTTCTGACCCATGTACTTATGAATGTGTTAATTTGGGTTGTGTTTATGGGTCAAATAGTTGCAATAAAAAAAATTCACTTCAGTAACCCATGTCTAAATCGATGCACTATTTTAAAGTTTTCAATTGTTATTGTTATATCAATAACATTACTTTTTAAAAAATTAGAGCAAACGTCACGTCTAGTAACCTCAACCGGTCCTCATTAATCTTTTTATTTCGTTTCTTAAAAATGCAGAAAACCAGACAGACTTTGAATGCTAAAATAAGCCAGCTTAATTCTGCGATCGACAATGTGTCCTCACGGTTGAGGGGCGGGAATAATGTGCCGCAAGTGCCAATTGAGACTGACCCAGAAGAAGCCACCATGTGAGCATATCGGTATACTTTCGCTCTGGTTGGGAATCAACAAATCTGGTATAAAAAAAGATAATATCTGCAAGTGCTACTTGAGTTTGCTAAATATGTGTTGATATTCTTATAACTTTGGTTTACTTTTATCCATTACATAAAAGGACATGTGTACACTTGATCATATCTGCTCTTTTGTTAGTTACTCTGAATTCATCTGTTCTTATAGATTCTCTTAAATGAAATTTATTTTTGATTTGAACTAAAAGGGTGTAGCTTGAACCAAGGTTGCAAAACTCGTTACGCGGGGTGTACTCGGTTGGGACTTTGAAGGAACTAATCGGCAACTTGGGGATTAGTCGGATTAGACTTGTGCAAAAATAGAAGAAAATCATAAACATAAATATAAAGTTTAACATAATTGTCTAAGAGCATAAACATAATCGTTCATTTATTCAAAAACTCAATTTCAAGTTTACATTCATATTAAAATATTAACTGATTTTGACTTTTGCTAACAAATTCGATTTTGACTCATTAATTAATTTGAACGATTGTCCGATTAATGAAATGGAGTTTGAAAAATCGGATCGGCCTGTCCTTATAAAAAAGTCGTCGGGGATTAGATGAGAGCAATCGGGATTTTTTACAACAGTCGCTTAAACTCATAAGTAGATACATGTACCCTTAAACCAAACACCCTTTACTTTTCTTGCCTTGTGTTGGATCCCATGCTAGGATCTTTTGATCAAAGGACAAGAATCGATGACGAATTTGAACATGAACAAGTGATGAGAATGATGAACACATGAAGAACAACATGAACACAAACATTAAGCAACTTATTCAAGCTAAGATTAAATGTAATAAACATGATAAACGATTACAATAAGAGATTACACTAATCTAGCTATCAAATCTTCATTTCCATGGTGGTTGGAACATCAATCCACCATGGATCCTCTCCACCATGAAGGTGAAGAGGTGGAGCTCACCTCACTCTAACTTTTAAGTGCTCACAAAAACTTTGGAGGTGCTCTAATGACAAATGAACCAAGTAACTCTGTATATAGGACGTTTTGTCACATATGCTCATGTGACTAGAGTTTACTTGTTCAATACAATCATAGGTGTACAATGGAATAATGAACGTTATTCGCCCAGCGACGGCCATACAAATATGCATAAACAAATTCCCCCTTGGACGTTGCTGGCGAATTATTGTAAACACCTCTTGCAATCTTCAGTCAATCTCTGCAGTAGTACCATAATCTAATGAATCACAAGCTCCGTCGAAAGTCTTCCAGAATACGTAAAAACCCAAACTTCGAATATCAATGTTTCCGCTCATTGAAGTCGAAATGCTAATAGTCATCCCGTAGTTTCTTCAAACTTCACTCGTACGTGTTACCCATAGTACTAAAGCAACCAGATTCCCCCTAAGACTGAACTCGATCAAATTCCTGATGTTCTAGTCTTCATACAAACCAATAAGCTCGGTATCATCAACTGTAAAACTTCCCCCTCTTCTAATAGCTGCATCCTAATAAACTTTATAAAGCACGTATCGTCCTCATGACTCAAACAATATAGGCATATATTAGAGGCTTTCATCCCACAACTAACGATCCCAAACATATCAATAAGTACTCCAATTAGTCACCAAGAATGACAAATGTATGATCATGTGATTGCGCAACAATAACCCAAAACAAATTCCCTCTACAAAGCGGAATCAATAAAATGCGGAAGATAAAATATAACGTCATTGGCCCATAAAAGTCGTATGCTCCCGACTACCCCACAAAAACATCTCAAAAACAAGTGTTTCCGTACTCACTTAATAAATAAGTCTAACGGACAAAGGAGGTTATCCATTAAACTTTATACATCGAGACATCAGTGAATGAAAGAAAGGTTTCGGAAAGGTTTGGTATGAAAAATATTGAATAATGAACATTAAGGATCATGGGTGAAAAACTTACAAAAGTTGAGGGACCAAAAGTATAAATTTTGAAACTTCGGGAGCTGAAAATGAAACTTTCAGAAACTTCAGGGACTGAAATTGTAATTTTCTGAAACTTCAGCTGAACCGGGTCGGATAACGGGTCGGATTCGGATCTGGATCCTGATCTGGGTCGGATTTGTTGCTGACCGGGTCATGGACTGGTTCGGATCAGGTTTTGAATGGTTCATGAGACGACCCGTCCTAATCCATAAGGATGAATACAATAACATATGATTACATCGCGAGGTATTTGACCTCTATATGATACATTTTACAAATATTGCATTCATTTTTAAATGACAACCTTTCATTACATCGAAAGTTGACATGCATGTATACCATTTCATAATATCCAACTTATAAATGACCTAATCTGTTATTTACTTAATAATAATCTCTATTGAACTCAACGACTTGAATGCAACGTCTTTTGAAATATGCCATGAATGATTCCAAGTAATATCTTTAAAATGAGCAAATGCACAGCGGAAGATTTTCTTAATACCTGAGAATAAACATGCTTTAAAGTGTCAACCAAAAGGTTGGTGAGTTCATTAGTTTATCGTAATCAATCATTTCCATAATTTTAATAGACCACAAGATTTCCTTTATTCAATAATCATACACTCGCAAGTGTTTAAAAATCATTCATATGAATTGAACACCTGGTAACCGACATTAACATCATGCATATAGAATATCCCCAAAACAGAAATCCATCTGTATAATATAAACTCGAAGTACTAAAGCATACCATTTTCCAGTATGGAGGGTGTTAGTGCCCGTAGATCTACCTTTAGGATTCGCGTCAATTAGGGTGTATGTACCCTAATTCTTAGGCTACCAAGCTAAAAGGGGTGATATTCGATTCGATAATCCAACCATAGAATGTAGTTTCAAGTACTTGTGTCTATTTCGTCAAACATTTATAAAAGCAGCGCATGTATTCTCAGTCCCAAAAATATATATTGCAAAAACATTTAAAAAGGGAGCAAATGAAACTCACAATACTGTATTTTGTAGTAAAAATACATATGACGTCATTGAACAAATGTAGGGTTGGCCTCGGATTTACGAACCTATATTATTCATATATATATATTAACACACGTAATTGTATTCGAACAAATTTATATATATATTTATTAGTGGTAGCACTTTTATATTAATAACTTATAGGTTTCATTATTTAATTAAATATATTCATTTTATATATTTTAAATAAGTAAAGATATTAATATGGTTAAGTTATGGGTATTAAATATATTTTTATATAAAGATCATTTATTTGTTAAATTAATAATTGTAATAATACTAGATTAAGGATAATAATAATAGTGATAGTAATAATAGTAATAATAAAAATGTTAATTTTTAAAATGAAATTTTTTATTAATAACTTTAATAAAAATGATAATTTTACTAAAAATGATTCTTTTAATAATAATATAGTTGTAATAATCATAATAATGATACTAGTAGTAAAAATGATAATAATAATAGTAATATAGTTGTAAAAATAATAATTTTTAATAATAGCAATACTAATATTTGTAATCATATTAATAATAATAATGATAATATTTTTAATAATACTTATGTTAATAATGATAATTCTAATATTTATAAAATGATACTAATACTAATTTTTATGAAAATAATAATAAATTTTTATTGTTTTCAAAATAGTAATATTAATGATAACCATAATCATAATAATGATAATAATACTAAAATGATAAATTAATAATAATAATAACACTAATAATACTTACAATAATAATAATAACAATTGTTATAATACTTATAACTATGATAATAATAATAGGTTGTATTGTTTTATTAATAAGGATAATAATAATCATAATCATAATAATAATGATAATACTTATACTAGTAATAATAATAATAATGAGAAGTGAAAGGACCCGTCCTAATCCATCTGGATGAATACATTACAATTGATTACATCGCGAGGTACTTGACCTCTATATGATACATTTTAAAAACATTGCATTCGTTTTTAAAAGACAAACTTTCTTTACATTGAAGGTTGACGGCATGCATACCATTTCATAATATATCCAACTATAATTGACTTAATAATAATCTTGATGAATTCAACGACTCGAATGCAACGTCTTTTGAAATATGTCATGAATGACTCCAAGTAATATCTCTAAATTGAGCAAATGCACAGCGGAAGATTTCTTTCATACCTGAGAATAAACATGCTTTAAAGTGTCAAACAAAAGGTTGGTGAGTTCATTAGTTTATCATAAATATTCATTTTCATCATTTTAATAGACCACAAGAAATTCATTTCCAGTTCTCATAATATACGTCCCATGCATAGAGACAAAAATCATTCATATGGTGAACACCTGGTAACCGACATTAACTAGATGCATATGATAATATCCCCTATCATTCCGGGAAATCCTTCGGACATGATAAAACAACATCGAAGTACTAAAGCATCCGCTCCAACGGATGGGGTTCGTTAGGCCCAATAGATCTATCTTTAGGATTCGCGTCAATTAGTAGATCGATTTACTAATTCTTAGGTTACCAAGCAAAAGGGGCATATTCGGCTTCGATCATTCAACCATATTATGTAGTTTCGATTACTTGTGTCTATTTCGTAAAACATTTATAAAAATTGCGCATGTATTCTCAGTCCCAAAAATATAAAGAGTAAAAGGGAGCAAATGAAACTCACCATACTGTATTTTGTAGTAAAAATAAATATGACAGTATTAACAATGCAAGGTTAACCTCGGATTCACGAACCTATATCATTTATATATATATATATTAACACATATAATGGTAATCGAACAAATTTATATATTATTAGTGATTTAATTGTTATTTTAATTAGGTGTTTCATTAATAACCTAATTAGTTATATTCAGTAATATTTATTATAAAAGTATTAATAAAATTATGTTATATGTAGTAAATATGGTTTTATATATCTAATAGTTATTTGATAAAATAATATTGATACTAGTAGTAATAATAATAATAATAATAATAATAATAATAATAATAATAATAATAATAATAATAATAATAATAATATAAAATTAGTGATATTAATGTCAAAATAATAATAATGATAGTAAAAATAATAATTTTAATGAAAATGATAATTTTCTAATAATGATAATAATAATAAAAATGATACTAATAATATCAATAATAATAATAATAATAATAATAATAATAATAATAATAATAATAATAATAATAATAATAATAATAATAATAATATAATAATAATAATAATAATAATAATAATAATAATAATAATAATAATAATAATAATAATAATAATAATAATAATAATAATAATAATAATAATAATAATAGTAATAAATAAATAAATAACTACCTCAAAGAAGTAGCCCTTAAAAATGCCCAAGTCCGGGTTTGAACCCGCGACGTCCCGTTAACCCGATAATATCCTTAACCAACAATCCGTATGTAGATTTTCCGATTTAATTCTTACATAACATTTATCTAACCCATGTTTTATCATTTTCATCTTTCCCGTTAATCACCTCATCATTATCTAACATCATTTATAACATCGTCATCAACCTCATCATCATCTTTATCACAGTTAATCATTAACATAACCATCTACCTAATCAATAACATAATCTAATTTTTAATCATAATCACATAAACCGTCATCACCATCTTTATGTACCATTATCAATATTTTTATCATACTCTAACCCTAACCTAGTCATAAACATAATCATCATAATCATAAACATCTCCATCATCATTTACCACTTATCATAATCATCATTTCATCACATTCTAACCTTTCTCTCGTTCGTCATCATTATGACTGTGATCACCCTCGACAAGCAGTGGTAACAACCGGGAGTGAACGAGATAGAAGAAGTATGTTGCAGCAACATTTTGTATGCATTGTGATTCAATCCTACGTCCCACATATTGCAACTGGATCTCATCCTTATTCGGCCCAAGTAAATAAATGACCCAAGCCCAAGAACACAAAGAAATCACCATTAACTAGCCCATGTAACCTTTAAAAGTTTTCGGTTCAATCATAAACATATCATCGCTGAATCACTATCCATACTTAATCACCTTTATTAAAGTAACGTTTCTTTGTCATCTCCCACTGTCTTTATTCCCTAGTACCTTTAGGAATTCCGAAAAGACAAACTCGTGTTGACTGATCTCCCTAAATGTTTCAGTTAGTTCGTATAGGTAATATTGTAGGACCAGCCTCATCGTTTAATACATCATCATTCTTTATATTTTTAGTTTATGCAATAACATTATCATGTTCATAACCTTTATCATAAGAAAAAAATTTGTATTCAATCATCAAATTTCAAAATGGGTCGGCCATGAAGTGCCGATTTTGTCCCACATGCACCACACCTTGTCCTTTAATTAGTTAATGCATTTTAAATTCATTTAGATATATCACACTAGAAATGCAAGCACTGCAGTAATGGATTTGGTGAAAAACAAAGTGGGGTAAAGTTACATGTGGTAAGGAATTGACACTGACCCATTGCCTAATCACCATCGTTTCTTTACATTTCCCTTTTCTTATTATCTTATTCTCTTCTCTTACATAATCAAGTGATTAAAATCGATGATGAACAAAACAAGTGGGTTTTCAACTTATGAATATGACAGAAAGCGATTTAAGAGAGAAAGAGGAGAGATAAGTGTTGAGTTTGTTCTTGGTAAATGAAAACATCAAAATAAGATGATGGTGAAGGTGGTTGCTCGTGAGCTGTTTAGTTGATGATGGTGGTCGAACATGGTAATCGCTTGATTGAAGGAAATAGTGCAAAGAAGTAGAAGAAAAAGACTAGTAGAACAACTACTCCAACAGAAACAGACGGGTTATAGCAACCGTTGTAACAAGGATTTCGAATGATGGTTTATGGTAGTTCATGGTTAATTAGGGTGGTGGGTTTCGATAGTTTGCAGATGGTGTTCGTTTGGGTTGGTAACGGGTGTTGGATTAGGGTGGCTCAAGCAGGTAATGAATCAAATACAACATAATGTTTCATATCAAATTAGTTAATAAAATTTGGGTTTGTAATCTAATTTCAATTACTTCTGTAGCAGAAATAGAAGATACTTACAGCAGTAGAAGTCGAAGTAGTTTGGCCTTGGTGGTGATTAACAGGTGACGGTTAGAAGGTGGTGTTTGTCTTGGTGATCACGAGTGGTTGTGTTGGTGTGTCATGATGATAATTGAAGAGAATATATAAGGTGGTTTCATAAAAAAAATATAATGATGACGATGGTGATTTGATCTTGCTCGACCAAAACGGAAAACACAAGGGATAGTAGTTCACTAAGGTTTTGGAGTTGTGTTGGTTTATCGATGGTGTTTACAAAAGTGATGGAGTGGGTTGGGTTTCATGAAAATATAGGGTGGTTATTTGCTTGATACTAGTACACGATCATAAACAGAAATTGATGGTTAAGTTATTGTGTTAAATCTATGTGAGTAGGTATATTTATGTATATAAAATGAATGGTGATCAATGATGAAGAAGCAAGTGGTTGTTTAAATGAAAGTGGTAATGTTTATATCTCTTGTACGTATGCATATGTATATATATAATAAATGACTTTTGCTTGACAATTGAGATTGACATTTAACAAAGACTCAACAAGAAGTACAAAGGAAATTCAATCAGTAGAAAAAAATAAAAATGGAGAGATCGACCTCTAACTGCTTTTGTTGTGTAATGGTAAATTGATATCAATCATGTAATAATTCAAAGACAGAAACAAAATTATGTACAACTTGATTGTAACTACTAAACTAGATTTAATCTATTTTCATTTATACGTTTTTATTAATAAATATAAATATATATTATTAATAATTAAAATACTAATAATAATAATAATAATTATTATTATTATTAATAATAATAAAATTATTTACAACCAATTAATATTACTACATAAATATTTATATAAAATGAAATATTATAACTCTCTACATATATTATTTTATTAATGTGTTTCAGGTTATCGAGTTATAATATATATATATACACATATATTTATATACACATATCTATTCAGGTTGTTCGTGAATCGTCGGGAATAGTCAAAGGGTAATTGAACACATGAACATAGTTTCAAAGTTTTCGAGACTCAACATTATAGAATTTGCTTATCGTGTCAGAAAACGTATAAAGATCAAGTTTAAATTTGGTCGAAAATTTCCCGGTCGTCACAGTACCTACCCGTTAAAGAAATTTCGTCCCGAAATTTGAGTGAGGTCGTCATGGCTAACAATAAAAATGTTTTCATGACGAATATGAGTTGATAAATAGAGTTTTATCATTATTGCTTAATATAGATAAAACGATTCGATTATGTGACACTTACGAATGAAGCTGTCACAATAGAGTGGGATGAGTAAATAGTGTTTCGTCAAATCCTTTTGACGTAAGTATGGTTGATTTTCGGAATTCAAGGAATTTAGAGAAAATCGTTGAGATCTGAAAGATTTGATTCTTTGGTGAATAAAATCTCTTTAATTAAATGCGATTATCTGCCTTGATTTTTCTTTGTCTGGTATTTTCACTATAAATGAACTTCTTCTGTTTCATTACTTCCCACCACTCCCATTTTCTATATTTTAATTCATACTTTCACATCATCAGTCAATATGCTTCATCCAGTTTTAATTCTGGATATATTCCTAACTTTCATATCGATCATTCTCCTTTTTCATCTACCACCGGAGGAATCTGTTTACTTCTACTATGCTCTTGGGATTATAGTGTTTTTAGTTCTCCCGAGTCTTTATGTTGTTATACGCAGTGATATACACGGTTTGTAAATTCTGTGTTTGTGCTCGATTTTATATTTCTTGTTATGTTTCGGAGCTTTTTTTTTTCGACTTCTAGTAAAGGGAGTAACGGTCCAGAATTCGTAAGTATGGAGTTTCGAATGAACTTAATGTTCTAATGAAGAAAGAACGTAATAGCAAGATTTGATTTGTCAAATTACCAGAATCACTGAGAATAGAACTATCAAGAATATATTTTCTTGATATGTTCAGAGGTTAATTAGAATGAAAGAGTTATGTAACATGGCACATGATGATGGTATGATCTACTGTGAACCATCATCACGTTTCATTAGAAACTCAATATGACTTACTGTAATATAATCACGTTGGCCGGGCGTCATTATATTATACTAACCCATGCTTCAATTCCCAACACTTCTCCACATCATTCATAATTTAAACTCGAAAGTTATAGAATTTAGGAACTAAAACAGTTTCTTTCTGATGTAATATAGATAGCACGAAGAGATAAATAATTTTGGACAAGGATACTTATGAAAATATCCTCAGAAATATCGTAGATATTTATAATGATATTTTGGAATTTCTAAGATCGAAGGTTGATGAAGACAATTATTCCGCAAGGATTTCAACAAAGTAAAGAGCAAGATATTCGCTAAAGATTTCATAAGGTACTGAATCGTCTAGATTCTTTAAGTACAGGTTTAATCCTGGTGATTTGTCCACAGCTTCCTTCATAGTTTTGCATAATCCGCTTTCCAGTATCAATTTTATATTGAGTGTTTCCAATACTCTATTATTTTTCATCAAACTTTTGGCCATTAAGACCATCTAAAGTTTTGCTGCTTCATCTGCATTCAAAGTCATCATAACTGAATCATTGGTTATCAATCCGAGGTGTTTCAAGAATTTCAAAGGATTTGAACTGAGATGGTAATCGTCAAGATATAAAGGATTGTTTAAGATGAAATCAAGTGGCAAACTTGAAGGAATGTTTAACTGTAGCAGATGTAATTTATTAATGATATTTTAAATCAAAATGTTGTATAATTAATATTTCCTACTCTTTTAATACTTTTTAATTATCCAATGTTAGTAGTCCAATATTAGTAGTCCAGTAGTCCAATATATAATCTTAGAATTTAAAATATTTAAGATCAGAAGATGATGAAGAAATTTTGCATAGTTAATTAATTGGTTATTAATAAATTTTATTTTATCCATTATTTTCTTCATTATGCCACTTGTCAAATCTTGACTTGGATTTTGATCGGCAGAAATTCGTATATGAAATTGAATTGGAATGAAAATAGTTGTCCTTTAGTGAACGGATACGTATATGGGTGGATTTGAGCAGTATTGTTAATGACTGTTGAATCTGAATTGAAAAATGTACAGTGTAACTTATTAATGTGAAATCTAAATATTTCTCGGTTATTACCTACCCGTTAAAATATTTTTCACCATTAACAGTTTGTACAAAAGAATTTTAATTACAATCTTTATGAAAATATACTTACATATATATTTTCTTCAGATGTAATCATGGATTTAATGAGTTAATATGATATTAAACTCATCTGATTTACGGTTAGAACTAGAGTACATAATCTCTAAAACATTAGAGATTACATAATCGCTATGTCATACGAAGATAAATGAGGTAGAACGATACGTAGAACGAAGATCATACTCGAAGTATAGATTGTGATGTTGAGGCGTGTGATGTTGAGGCTTGTGTTATTGGTGGTATTGGTGCTGTTGGTGCTGATGCTGGTGGTGCTGTTGATGTCGGTGATTTTGTTGAAGCTGGTAATTTTGGCACCATAATTTCCAAAGCCACTACTCGAGCACGAAGTTCATTGGCTTCTTCCATTACCCCAGGATGGTTAATGGTTGGAACGAGTGGATGAATAAGGTTTTAAATTTGTGATAGTATATAATCATGGCGAAATATTAGGGAAAATGAAGGTGAAAATGGTGTTTCGGACTGGTTCGCCGGTAAGTGCTTCAGGTTCTTCGCCAAGAGGTGAATTCGGTTGATGGAAAGGGTCTCATTCTTTGCATTTCCATTGATTAAGTTGACTACGAATCCATCAGATGAATTAGGGATGGATGATTGGTTGATTCATTCTGGTGACGCTGCTTCCGGAGCTTAGGTGAAACTCCATATCGGAATAGCTGTCGGAATCCGAGAAATTCGAACTGGTTGAGGGATTCATCTCGTACGATCAGATGAAGGATTTTCGATAAGAAATAGATTATAGGATGTAGATTAGTACCTTGCAATACATAATTTACATATGCATATATAATACTAAAATCCCATAAGCTACGGAGGAATCTACGGAAGTTGTCAGGAAAGGTCTATAGTAACAGATACGCTAAGATATGAATTTTATTTATACACTATCGATGCACTAAATGCAGTAAGATGTGTCTAGACTTAAGATGATAAGCAAGTGATTCCCTAAGAATGATTAGCAGGTAATTTTCGACACAAAATGATAAGCAAAACTTTTGACATGCAGACACGGTCGAAGTCCAGACTCACTAATGCATCCTAACAACTTATTAGTTAGACACACTAATGCAGACCTGGTTTGCTAAGACCACCGCTCTGATACCAACTGAAAGGAACCATCCTAATCCATCTGGACGAATACATTACAATTGATTACATCGCGAGGTACTTGACCTCTATATGATATATTTTACAAACATTGCATTCGTTTTTAAAAGAAAAACTTTCTTTACATTGAAGGTTGACGGCATGCACACCATTTCATAATATATCCAACTATAATTGACTTAATAATAATCTTGATGAACTCAACGAATCGAATGCAACGTCTTTTGAAATATGTCATGAATGACTCCAAGTAATATCTCTAAATTGAGCAAATGCACAGCGGAAGATTTCTTTCATACCTGAGAATAAACATGCTTTAAAGTGTCAACCAAAAGGTTGGTGAGTTCATTAGTTTATCATAAATATTCATTTTCATCATTTTAATAGACCACAAGAAATTCATTTCCAGTTCTCATAATATACGTCCCATGCATAGAGACAAAAATCATTCATATGGTGAACACCTGGTAACCGATGTAACGACCCGACTTTTTCGACTTGCTTTTGTGCCTTGTGTTTTTACGAAACTGCATATTTGTGCCTACTGTGCTACTTTATACTCTGGAATCTCTTTTTACATGGTTTACTTTCATATATATGTTAAAACATGCCTTAGAGTACGTAGGATACTTAACTTGTTCACCGGATGCTTTATGACCGTTAGGGTCGCTTAACGTTTCGATTAAACCGCGAACTGCGCGCACGTTTAACTTTTATCGTAATCGGAATATTATGACTACGGAATACTAATTATTATTTTATAATAATAATTACTTGGGTTTATGGATGCTTAATTATGCGTAGTAATTTAATTATGCTTACTAGTTAGTCTTGTTGGACTTTCTACCTTGTTGGACTTAAGCCCACCCTACTCTAGCTAGTAGCCCATTTATTTAGCCCACTTATTAATTACTAGTGACCCAATAATAAGTAAGACAAATGCCCATTTATTAGTGGGAACATGCTAGCATTTATGTCAAGTATTATCCCTAGTGTTGCATGGGATACCAACATAAGTACCTACTTTAGACAACCATTAACCAAAAAGTAAATCTTGTCTCCCCCTTCCCCTACCAAAAATCACGTCCAAGAAGGCCTCCTCCACCCTCATTTCACTATAAATACAAGCCTCATTCCTCTCATTTTAACACTTGCTTTCATTTCAAATTCACACACACTCACTCTCTAATTCTCTCTAGTTCTTTCTCTCTCTTTAAGTGTAAGTAATTTTGAACTTTTCTTCATCTTCTCCTTCTATTATTTTCGTGACCATCATCATCATCAAAGGGTCTTGCTTTTTAGCTTTGATCTTGATTACATCTTGTAGATTCAAACATGGATTTGAATCCTTCAAGAACATGGAGGATTCAAGCTTTCTAGCTTTGATTCTTCACCAACTTTGTAGATCTAAAACTTTTTAGCTTTAATCTTGTTATTTTGTATTAAAGATTCAAACTTGTGTTTGTAATCTTCATGTAGCTTAAAGATCCAAGCTTTATGCTTCAAGATCTTCAAGAACAATCAAGATGCAAGCTTTCTAGCTTGGGTCTTTATATCTTTTGTTGGATCTAAGTTTTCTAACTTATGATCTCATTAATTTGTTATAAAGATCAAAAACTTGTGTTTATGGTCTTCATGTAACTTAAAGATCTAAGCTTTATGCTTCAAGATCTTCAAGAACACTAAAGGTTCAAGCTTTCTAGCATTGTAACCTTGCAACTTGTGTGAAAAGGATCCAAGCTCTCTAGCTTAGGGTTCCATCACCTCATTTGACTTAGATCATGTTCATACTTGTTTTATTGATGTAAAGTTTGTAACTTTGTTTGTAAATAGGACTTGTATTTGTGTTAAGACTAAGGATATGATGTAACCTTGGTTCATCATCCATCTAAGACTCTTAAATGAGTTGTGTTATTACTTGGACTTAACATATTGTGTATTGATGGTAAAATCTTGGTCAAAAGTGATGCTAAACCATCAACGAGTTGTACACTTGAAGCTACAAGCATCAAGGATGAGAACCGTGATGAGCATCAAGCACCAAGAACCTCACCGGAGCACTTGTTCACTGTTTTTCAGGATCTTATCAGTAACCTGGGCTACTGGAAAGTTGATTTTCAGTTAGATCGGTTCGAGTAGATGATTTTCCGTTTAGACCTCGTCTTAATCCGAGTTACGGTTTAGGATTTATGGCCTTCCGAAAGTCGTTACACCCTATTAACGTTGTGCTGAAATTTCTGACCTACTCGCACTTAAACCATCGCCACGGTCAAATGAAGACGAGTTTGGTTCTGAAAATTGGTCATCTACTAGGCGACTCATATACGGAGCCATAGCCACTGATTACGCATCTTTTCGATTTACGTAGAGGTCGTAGTAGCTGACTGAAGTCAGCCTATTGTTTCGATCTCTATTCTTGTCAAACTTACTTAGCTTTTATGATGATGAATGATGATGATGATGATGACACTTAAACTTATTTTATGCACTATTAGAACTTATAAAGACAACCTACTGACCTAGTAACCTTTGATTTAGGTTGACGACCTTTCGGACCAACTTACTACTTGCATACTTTCATTACCGACTTTACCGCTTTTATCACTGTGAGTTATAGCATCCCTTTTTACTTATACTATTTTTGGGACTGAGAAATACATGCACTTTTTATGTTTTACTTACTTGACACGAGTACTTAAACTTTACATATGTGTGGGTTATACAACGGCATAAAGATTCCCCTTAGCACGGTAACGTTTAACTATTGGTTTTTGAACCGGTAGACGCGAATATTAGATATGGATCCATAGGGTTTGACATCCCCACTCGGGCTAGTCGCGCTAGCATTTAACGGGTGTTTAATACTTCGAGGACATATGCACTCGCCATGTGTACTTTTAGGGGGTGATATTTATATTTACGTTAAGTCTAGTTACCATGTGCCCACGATTATACATATGCTTTTCATACTGTTTTGAAACATTGAAATCTCGTGGTCAATCTTATCTTACTGTTACAACTTAAACTATAGCTCACTAACATTATTGTTGACGTTTTTAAGCATGTTTTCTCAGGTGCTTAGTGGTTTGTTGCTTCCGCTGTTAGACTTGCTGTCATGCTGTTTAGACTTGATGTTAAGGACCTGCTGTGTTAGATAACCGCTGCATAACTTAGAGATGTCTCAATCATGAAACTTTTAATTTACATTCGCAACTTATGTTATTTGAATAATGGCTTTGTAATGACCTCCGTGTCACGTTATCTTTTGTAAACACTATGTTTTTATGAATGCAAACTGGTTTTCAAACTGCACGTAGTATTCAACCGTGTAAATACCCTGCTATTGACGAATCGTACACGATGGATTTGTACGGGGCGTCACAACCGACATTAACTAGATGCATATAAGAATATCCCCTATCATTCCGAGAAATCCTTCGGACATGATAAAACAACATCGAAGTACTAAAGCATCCGCTTCAACGGATGGGGTTCGTTAGGCCCAATAGATCTATCTTTAGGATTCGCGTCAATTAGTAGATCGGTTTACTAATTCTTAGGTTACCAAGCAAAAGGGGCATATTCGGCTTCGATCATTCAACCATATAATGTAGTTTCGATTACTTGTGTCTATTTCGTAAAACATTTATAAAAATTGCGCATGTATTCTCAGTCCCGAAAATATAAAGAGTAAAAGGGAGCAAATGAAACTCACCATACTGTATTTTATAGTAAAAATACATATGACAGTATTGACAATGCAAGGTTGACCTCGGATTCACGAACCTATATCATTTATATATATATATAGATTACCATTATATGTGTTAATATATATATATATATATATATATATATATATATATATATATATATATATATATATATATATATATATATATATATATGTATATATATATATATATATTAACACATATAATGTTAATCGAACAAATTTATATATTATTAGTGATTTAATTATTATTTTAATAAGGTGTTTCATTAATAACCTAATTAGTTATATTCAGTAATATTTATTATAAAAGTATTAATAAAATTATGTTATATGTAGTAAATATGGTTTTATATATCTAATAGTTATTTGATAAAATAATATTGATACTAGTATTAATAATAATAATAATAATAATAATAATAATAATAATAATAATAATAATAATAATAATAATAATAATAATAATAATAATAATAATAATAATAATAATAATAATAATAATATAAAATTAGTGATATTAATGTCAAAATAATAATAATGATAGTAAAAATAATAATTTTAATGAAAATGATAATTTTTCTAATAATGATAATAATAATAAAAATGATACTTTTAATAAGAACGATAGTTTTTAATAAAAATGATACTAATAATAATATCAATAATAATAATAATAATAATAATAATAATAATAATAATAATAATAATAATAATAATAATAATAATAATAATAATAATAATAATAATAATAATAATAATAATAATAGTAATAAATAAATAAATAACTACCTCAAAGAAGTAGCCCTTAAAAATGCCCAAGTCCGGGTTTGAAATAATAATAATAATAATAATAATAATAATAATAATAATAATAATAATAATAATAATAATAATAATAATAATAATAGTAATAAATAAATAAATAACTACCTCAAAGAAGTAGCCCTTAAAAATGCCCAAGTCCGGGTTTGAACCCGCGACGTCCCGTTAACCCGATAATATCCTTAACCAACAATCCGTATGTTGATTTTCTGATTTAATTCTTACATAACATTTATCTAACCCATGTTTTATCATTTTCATCTTTCCCGTTAATCACCTCATCATTATCTAACATCATTTATAACATCGTCATCAACCTCATCATCATCTTTATCACACTTAATCATTAACATAACCATCTACCTAATCAATAACATAATCTAATTTTTAATCATAATCACATAAGCCGTCATCACCATCTTTATGTACCATTATCAATATTTTTATCATACTCTAACCCTAACCTAGTCATAAACATAATCATCATAACATCTCCATCATCATTTACCACTTATCATAATCATCATTTCATCACATTCTAACCTTTCTCTCGTTCGTCATCATTATGACTGTGATCACCCTCGACAAGCAGTGGTAACAACCGGGAGTGAACGAGATAGAAGAAGTATGTTGCAGCAACATTTTGTATGCATTGTAATTCAATCCTACAGCCCACATATTGCAACTGGATCTCATCCTTATTCGGCCCAAGTAAATAAATGACCCAAGCCCAAGAACACAAAGAAATCACCATTAACTAGCCCATGTAACCTTTAAAAGTTTTCAGTTCAATAATAAACATATCATCGCTGAATCACTATCCATACTTAATCACCTTTATTAAAGTAACATTTCTTTGTCATCTCCCACTGTCTTTATTCCCTCGTACCTTTAGAAATTCCGAAAAGACGAACTCGTGTTGACTGATCTCCCTAAATGTTTTCAATTAGTTCGTATAGGTAATATTGTGGGACCAGCCTTATCGTTTAATACATCATCATTCTTTATATTTTTAGTTTATGTAATAACATTATCATGTTCATAACCTTTATCATAAGAAAAAAATTTATATTCAATCATCAAATTTCAAAATGGGTCGGCCATGAAGTGCCGATTTTGTCCTACATGCACCACACCTTGTCTTTTAATTAGTTAATGCGTTTTAAATTCATTTAGATATATCACACTAGAAAAGCAAGCACTGCAGTAATGGATTTGGTGAAAAACAAAGTGGGGTAAAGTTACATGTGGTAAGGAATTGACACTGACCCATTGCCTAATCACCATCGTTTCTTTACATTTCCCTTTTCTTATTATCTTATTCTCTTCTCTTACATAATCAAGTGATTAAAATCGATGATGAACAAAACAAGTGGGATTTCAACTTATGAATATGACAGAAAGCGATTTAAGAGAGAAAGAGGAGAGATAAGTGTTGAGTTTGTTCTTGGTAAACGAAAACATCAAAATAAGATGATGGTGAAGGTGGTTGCTCGTGAGCTGTTTAGTTGATGATAGTGGTCGAACATGGTAATCGCTTGATTGAAGGAAATAGTGCAAAGAAGTAGAAGAAAAAGACTAGTAGAACAACTACTCCAACAGAAACAGACGGATTATAGCAACCGTTGTAACAAGGATTTCGAATGATGGTTTATGGTAGTTCATGGTTAATTAGGGTGGTGGGTTTTGATAGTTTGCAGATGGTGTTCGTTTGGGTTGGTAACGGTTGTTGGATTAGGGTGGCTCAAGCAGGTAATGAATCAAATACAACATAATGTTTCATATCAAATTAGTTAATAAAATTTGGGTTTGTAATCTAATTTCAATTACTTCTGCAGCAGAAACAAAAGATACTTACAGCAGTAGAAGTCGAAGCAGTTTGGCCTTGGTGGTGATTAACAGGTGACGGTTAGAAGGTGATGTTTGTCTTGGTGATCACTAGTGGTTGTGTTGGTGTGTCATGATGATAATTGAAGAGAATATATAAGGTGGTTTCATAAAAAAAAATATAATGATGACGATGGTGATTTGATCTTGCTCGACCAAAACGGAAAACACAAGTGATAGTAGTTCACTAAGGTTTTGGGGTTGTGTTGGTTTATCGATGGTGTTTACAAAAGTGATGGAGTGGGTTGGGTTTCACGAAAATATAGGGTGGTTATTTGCTTGATACTAGTACACGATCATAAACAGAAATTGATGGTTAAATTATTGTGTTAAATCTATGTGAGTAGGTATATTTATGTATATAAAATGAATGGTGATCAATGATGAAGAAGCAAGTGGTTGTTTAAATGAAAGTGGTAATGTTTATATCTCTTGTACGTATGCATATACATATACATATACATATATATATATATATATATATATATATATATATATATATATATATATATATATATATATATATATATATATATATATATATATATATATATATATATAATAAATGACTTTTACTTGACAATTGAGATTGACATTTAATAAAGACTCGACAAGAAGTACAAAGGAAATTCAATCAGTAGAAAAAAAATAAAAAAGGAGAGATCGACCTCTAACTGCTTTTGTTGTGTAATGGTAAATTGATATCAATCATGTAATAATTCAAAGACAGAAACAAAATTACGTACAACTTGATTGTAACTAGTAAACTGGATGTAATCTATTTTCATTTATACGTTTTTATTAATAAATATAAATATATATTATTAATAATCAAAATACTAATAATAATAATAATAATAATTATTATTATTATTATTATTATTAATAATAAAATTATTTACAACCAATTAATATTACTACATAAATATTTATATAAAATGAAATATTATAACTCTCTACATATATTATTTTATTAATGTGTTTCAGGTTATCGAGTTATAATATATATATATATACACATATATTTATATACACATATCTATTCAGGTTGTTCTTGAATCGTCGGGAATAGTCAAAGGGTAATTGAACACATGAACATAGTTTCAAAGTTCTCGAGACTCAACATTATAGACTTTGCTTATCGTGTCGGAAAACGTATAAAGATCAAGTTTAAATTTGGTCAAAAATTTCTGGGTCGTCACAATAAGAATTATATTTATAGTAATAATAACAATAATAACAATAATACTAGTAATAATAATACTAATAATAATAATAATACTAATAATCTCAATAAATAAAATTATGCTACCTTCCAAATAAGCTTTAAAAAAAATTAACCGCCACCTCCCGGGATCGAACCGGAGACCTCTCGCTCACCCGACATGTGCCTAACCCTTCTGCTATACTCGTTTATCTGTTATATCTCTCACCCTATATCTATTTAACCCGTTCCTTAAAACCTTCTTCTTCTTCTTCTTCTTCTTCTTCACAATCAATTCGATCAAAATCAACTCCACAACCAAAAATTGAGTTATTAGTTTAATTTGGGTTTTAAAATCGAAACAGAAACATTTAAAATGTGTTTGAATTTATACAACAGAAAATAAAAATTAAATAAATTAATCCTTACAGCGTTTTATTATAAACTCGAACTCAAACCTTGATTTTGATATTGAGGATGTTTTAGGCAAAGATCATAACATGAAACACATTGCATTTCATTCCTATAAACTTACTGAATTGTCAATTAAACTTAAAACATCACAGAAATTTCAAATTTTACCAAGAACAGATTCTTTGACTTTTTGAAATCGAACCTTTGACTCCAAAATTTGAACTCGTTAAAAAAATTGAGGTTTGAAACTTTCCAGATAGTTTGAACACATGATTTCCAACAGAACTGCATTTAAGGTTTTTAAAATTTGTTAAAAAAATCAAGCTTTTGGAAAAAGGAAGTAGAAACAGGGCAGTCGATGAACTTCTTAAAAATTGAAATTGAATTTCTGTATTTTCATTCAAATTGTGTTATCAGAAGGTTATATAAAGGTTAAGTAGTATTATTATAACTTAATTGCCTCAATTATCGTTTGTTTTATAGCTAATTTGGCTAGACAAAGAAAATATTCTGTCAGAAAGAAAATAAGAAAAGTAAGATCGATCCTCAACATAATTTGTTTGATTATATGACTAATTGAAATTGATCGTACTAGTTTGCAGATATAAAACGATTTCTAAAACAGTTGATAATGATAGGAACTGATTTTGATTCCCTTAGGATGAAATACGTAATTATTTTTATTTATAAATGTATATAATTGTATTTGTATAAATATATATCCGTATATGTGTTTTTATATATGTATATCTGTATTTTTTATATATCTATAAGTATTTATATAAATCTGTTTATATATTTGATTATATATAATTCATAAACTTTAATAATTATAATGTTATTAATAATAAAATAATAATACTAATAATAACTATATTAAATTTATTAATAAAAATTTCAAAATACTAATAATAATAATAATAAAAATAATATTAATGATAATAATATCAATAATAATAATAATTGTATTAATAATAATTTTAAATAGTAGTGATATTAAGAATCATAAAATTTATAATTTTAATAAGTTTACTAATAACAATCATAATAAAACAATAACAATAATATGTTTATTAATACTAATAATAATACTACTTATCATAATATTATTGATAATAATAATATTAATAATTTTGATAATATAATAACTTATATCTAATTTCATATATATCTATATATTTGTATATTAAATATATAAAGAATTATAATAACATTAATTATACAAATTTTAATATCTAATATTAATGAAACAGATAATAATAGTAACAATAGAATTAATAATGATAATAATACTAATGTTAATAATAATACTTGTACATGTCAAATTTCATATATATTTTATATAATAATATTAATGATACCAATATTGATAATAATAGTGAAATTAATAGTAATAATATTAATATTACAAATATATTACTATCAATTATATAACTTATTGAATCTTTAATATTTATAAATTACAATATATATAATATTACTTATGTATAGAATTTGTTTATACATATATATTTACATATTTATTTACACACAATTGTTCGTGAATCGTCGAGCACGGTCAAAGAGTAATTGATTACATGAATATAATTCCAAAATTTTTAAGACTCAACATTTCAGACTTTGCTTATCGTGTCAAAATCATATAAAGATAAAGTTTAATTCTGGTCGGAAATTTTCGGGTTGTCACAGTACCTACCCGTTAAAGAAATTTCGTCCCCGAAATTTGATCGAGGTCGTCATGGGTAACAATAAGAATGTTATTATGATGAACATAAGTTGTTAAATAAAGTTTTATCATCATTGAGTAAACAATTTGATTTTGTAAAGAGTACGAATGAAGCTATAGCAAAAGAGTGAAATGAGTAAGTATAGGTTCGTCATATCTTTTGACTTAGATAGGATTGAATTCCGGAGTTCAAGGGATTTAGAGAAAATCTTCGTAATAAGATTTGATTCTTCCATAATTAAGGAAATTAGGATCCTCTTCGGTTAAATGTGATAATCTGTCTCGATTATTCTGTTAGATATTTCACTACAAATCCACCCCCTTCGTTTTCCTTACACTCACACCTTCTATTCTTTCTCCCTTAATTCATACTTTAAGGCATTCGTTAATATGCTCCATCCATTACTGATTCTTGATATACTCCTAACTTTCATATCTGTCATTCTTCTTTTTCATCTACCACCGGTGGATTTTATCTACTTTTACTAATACCTTGGAATTATAGTATTTTTAAGTCTCCCGTGCCTTTATGTTGCAATACGTATTGATATGCACGGTTTGTAATTTATGTGTTGTTGTCGAACTTCATATTTTCTTTTATTTTTAAAAGTTCCATACTTTTGTCTCCTCTTCCCGACTTCAAATCAAGCGAATAATGGTCCAGAATTCGTTGGTATGGATTTCGAAATGAACATAGTTACTGTTCTAAGAAGGAAATTGTGATGGCACGATCTTGATTTGTCAAATTACCAGAATACCTCGGAAAAAACGGAGTCATCAAGAAAAATATTTTCTTGATATGTTTTGAGGTTAAGTAGAATACAAGAGTCGTGTAACATGGCACATGATGACGTTATGATCTGTGAATCATCATGTTCCATTTAAAAACTCAGCATGACTTACTGTAATATAATCACGTTGATCAAGTGTCATTATATTATACTAACTCATGCATCAATTTCCAACACTAATTCAAAATCGTTCATAATTTAAATTAGAATTTTTCAGAATTTAGAAACTAAAGCAGTTTTCTTTCTGATGTAACACAGATAACGCGAAGAGATAAATGATTTCAAATAAGAATTGTTATGAAAATATATTCAGAAATATCGGGGATATTTATAATGAAAGATACGGTGATATCATAGAATTTCTAACATCGATGGATGATGATGAAGATTTGTTCGTAAAGTTTTAGAGTTAGGAGCAAGGTATTCGTTAATGAATTCAGCAGATACTGAATCATTTGGATTCTTTGAAGGCAGGTTTAGTCTTTGTGATTCGTCCACAGCCTCCTGCATGATCTGCTCAATCCGTTTTCCATTTCTAAACCTTCTCTTTTTATGAGCTTTGCCAACACACTATTCTTTATCATCAAACTTTTGGCTGTCAAGGTCGTTTACAGTTTTTTTTTGTTTCATTCAGCTTTCTCAAAGTTTAGGGTATTGATTCGTAGACTAGGTGCTTTTCAGAATTTCAGAATTTCAGAATGGAAAATCATAATTCCAAGAGATAAATATTATATGTATACATATAACTGTTGATGTAGATATGTTGCGAGATTTCAAAATACTGATTGCTAATTCCCGGTAATTGGTATGGTAATTCTCGTTATAAGATGTGGATGAGTATATGAATAAGTTTTAACGAACAAATATAATGGTTCTTCGGAGAGACTTAAGCCAATGAGTAATGAAGTTGCTGGTAAGTTTACTGCTAATGTGGTGGAATATAAACAGATTCTCCAGTAATGATGACGAAAGGCAACTTATATATCAAGGTTATAATAGAGTTTATTCGAATGAAAAGTCGAAATTGATTTGCTGAAGCTGTGACAAAATTGACTACTTTGTAAAGGGATTGCAAAGTTATTTTCGGTGATAACAATGCCAAAGGAGCTAGCACAGATACGTGTTTAAATGTTTACTCAGGTTCCGAGTGTTTTCAGGTGCATAACTATATGCATCAATCTTTTCTTCCGTAGATGAAGTGCGGTTGGTTCATCCTCTCGATTGAGGTGTTTTCAAGAATCATGAAAGGTTTAAATGCAGATTGTAATCGTCAAGATACAAATGAGGTTTAAGATGAAATCAAGTGGCCAACTTGAAGAAATGTTTAGTTTCATATGTTATAATCAATATTTTAATTCATTTTAATTGTCCAATGTTATTAGTCCACAGTTAGTAGTCCACAATTAGTAGTTCAACAATTCATATATAGTTTAATATATAATATTCGAATTAATTAATACGTGTTGTGACCTATTATATACATGTCTCAGACTCGATCACAACTCAAAGTATATATATTATTTGAGAATCAACCTCAACCCTGTATAGCTAACTAGAACATTACCGCATATAGAGTGTCTATGGTTTTTCCAAATAATATATATAGATGACGTCAATATGATATGTCAAAACATTGTATACGTGTCCCGATATTTAAAGTGCGTAAAATAAATAACAGAAATTAAATGACGATAAATAAAATTGCGAAAATTAAAATTGCGATAATTAAAATGTAACAGAGAATTAGGAACAGTTAGCTAGGATTTTGTTAGCGTGGATTCTTAACAAAATTTCTCATAGTTAATTTGTTTGTTTCTAACAAATTTTATTTTGTCCAATGTTTTCTTCATTATACCACTTGTTGGATTTTGATATGTAAAAATCCAAATATGAAATTGAATGAAAATGGTTATTCTGTGGTGAACGGATACATGTATCGATGGATGTAAGTAGGATAGTAAATAATTGTTGAATCAGATTCGAAGAATGTACAGTATAACTTATTAATGTGAAATTTAAATATTTCTAGGGTATTACCTACCCGTTAAAATATTTTTACCATTAATAGTTTGTACAAAAGAATTTTTAATTACAATCTTTATGAAAACATATATACATATATATTTTCTTCAGATGTAATCATGAATTTAATGATTTAATATGATATTAAACTCATTTGGTTTACGGTTAGAACTAGAGTACATAATCTCTAAAACATTAGAGATTACATAATCATCATGTCGAACGAAGATAAATGATGTAGAACGTCATGTAGAACGATGATTATACTCGAGGAACAGAATGAGATGTTGAGGCGTGTGATGTTGAAACTTAGGTTGTTGGTGGTACTGATGTTGATGTTGGTGGTACTGTTGGTGCTGGTGATGTTGCTGAAGCTGGTAAGTTTTGCACCATATTCTCCAAATGACTAAGCTGGTGATGTTGCTGAAGCGCGAAGCTCGTTGACTTCTTCCATTATTCCGGGATGATTGTCGGTCAGAACGAGCGGATGAATAAGGTTCAGAATTTTAGATAGAATATAATCGTGGCAAGATATTCAGGAAATGAGGGTGAAAATGGTGTTTCGGACTGGTTAGCCGGTAAGTGCTTCAGGTTCATCGCCAAGAGGGGAATGTGGTGGATGGAAGGGATCACCTTCTTCTTATCTCCAATGACTAAGTAGGCTACGAACCCATCCCCAATTCATCCAGAATAGATGATGGCTAATTGGTTGATCCATTCCGGTCACACTGCTTTCGGATCTTGAGTGAAACTCCATATCGGAACCCGAGGGACTTGAACTAGTGGCGAGTTCCATTTCGTACTATTGAATAAAAGATTTTTTGATATGAAATAATTTTCAGCTATCGGATGGTATTCTAATTACATAGAATATCTATATATATAGAACAAAGATTTCGTAGATTACGGAGGAATTTACGGAATATGCCACGCAAATTTTACAGTAACAGATACGCTAAGATATGAATTAGCAGATACGCTAAGATATGAATTTTGTCTATACACTATTCATGCAATCAATGCAGTAAGATGTGTCTAATCTAAGAATGATAAGCAAGTGATTTTCAACACTAAATGATAAGCAAAACTTTTGACATGTAGACACGGTCGAAGTCCAGACCCACTAATGCATCTAAACAACTATCAGTTAGACATACTAATGCAAGACCTGGTTCGCTAAGACCATCGCTCTGATACCACATGAGACGACCCGTCCTAATCCATAAGGACGAATACAATAACATATGATTACATCGTGAGTTATTTGACCTATATATGATACATTTTACAAACATTGCATTCATTTTTAAAAGACAACCTTTCATTACATCGAAAATTGACATGCATGTATACCATTTCATAATATCCAACTTATAAATGACCTAATCTGTCATTTACTTAATAATAATCTCTATTGAACTCAATGACTTGAATGCAACGTCTTTTGAAATATGCCATGAATGATTCCAAGTAATATCTTTAAAATGAGCAAATGCACGGCGGAAGATTTCCTGAATACCTAAGAATAAAGATGCTTTAAAGTGTCAACCAAAAGGTTGGTGAGTTCATTAGTTTATCGTTATCAATCATTTCCATAATTTTAATAGACCACAATATTTCCTTTATTCAATAATCATACACTCACAAGTGTTTAAAAATCATTCATATGGATTGAACACCTGGTAACCGACATTAACATCATGCATATAGAATATCCCCAAAACAGAAATCCATCTGTATAATATAAACTCGAAGTACTAAAGCATACCATTTTCCAGTATGGGGGGTGTTAGTTATAACGACCCGTCCTAATCCATCAGGACGAATACATTACATTTGGTTAAATCGAGAGGTACTTGACCTCTATATGATACATTTTACAAACATTGCATTCGTTTTTAAAAAGACAAACTTTCATTACATCGAAAGTTGACGGCATGCATACCATTTCAAAATATATATCCAAACTAAAAATGACTTGATAATAATCTTGATGAACTTAACGACTCGAATGAAACGTCTTTTGAAATATGTCATGAATGACTCCAAGTAATATCCTTAAAATGAGCAAATGCACAGCGGAAGATTTCTTTCATACCTGAGAATAAACATGCTTTAAAGTGTCAACCAAAAGGTTGGTGAGTTCATTAGTTTATCATAATCGATCATTTTTATCATTTTAATATACCACAAGAATTTCATTTCCATTTCTCATAAATATACGTCTCATGCATAGAGACAAAAATCATTCATATGGATTGAACACCTGGTAACCAACATTAACAAGATGCATATAAGAATATCCCCTATCATTCCGGGACATCCATCGGACATGATAAAATAACATCGAAGTACTAAAGCATCCGCTACAACTGATGGGGTTTGTTGGGCCCAATAGATCTATCTTTAGGATTCGCGTCAATTAGTAGACTGGTTTACTAATTCTTAGGTTACCAAGTAAAAGGGGCATATTCGGCTTCGATCATTCAACCATATAATGTAGTTTCGATTACTTGTGTCTATTTCGTAAAACATTTATAAAAGTAGCGCATGTATTCTCAGTCCCAAAAATATATATTGCAAAAGCATTTAAAAAGGGAGCAAATGAAACTCACGATACGATATTTTGTAGTAAAAATATGCATACGACGGAACTGAACAATGCAGGGTTGGCCTCAAATTCACGAACCTATACCATTATATATATATATATATATATATATATATATATATATATATATATATATATATATATATATATATATATATATATATATATATATATATATATATATTAATAGATGTAATTGTAATCGAATAATTTTTGTATATAATTAGTGGTATAAATGTTGTTTTATACTTTATGTGTTTTATTAGTGATTTAATTAAATATTTATGTTATATACATTAAATAATTTATAAAAATATTAACCTAGTTTTATTAAGTAAAATTTTATATGACTAACTTTTATTGTAATAATAATAATAATAATGATACTAGTAGTAAAAATGATAACCATAATGATAATATAGTTGTAATAATAATAATAAGTAAAAAGTTGTAATATCTTTATAATAATAATAATAATTACAATTGTAATAATCATTTAAAAAATAATAATAATAGTAATAATAATAATAATAACTTTTATAAAATAATATTAACATTAATAATGATAATAATAATATTTATAAAAAAATAGATTTTACCATCATCATCTTAATATAATATTATTCTACTTTCATGTTATACAAATATCATTATTATATCATTAAGATTTATATTAAAACAATAACAATATTAATGATAATACATTAAAAATAACCATAATCTTAATCATATAATAATAATAATAATACTTATTCTAATACGAATTATGATATTAGTAATAATTAGAATAATAATAATAATTAGAATATCAATAATAATAATAATAATAATAATAATAATAATAATAATAATAATAATAATAATAATAATAATAATAATAATAATAATAATAATAATAATAATAATAATAATAATAATAAATAAAAGAAGACTACCTTAAACAGCTTAAAAAGAAATACATGCCATAGCCCGGGCTCGAACCCATGACCTCTCGTTCACTTTCCACACCCTTAATCGTCCCTCTGTTTTCGTTTTTCTATTTTAATCTCTCTGTTAAATCTTTATAACCCGTTTCCTCTTATAACTTGGCCCAATCCTTCGGCCCAACAAACAAACAAGTTCTCAGCCCAATAATTAAGTTACGGTCCAAGTAGATTTGGATATGGTAGTCCACTAGAAACTTAAAAAAAAACTAATTTCATACGGCCCAAATGATTAATAGATCATACGGTCCAATACAAATAAATACACCGAAGTTTAAAGGTTTGATGGAAGCTGTTAGCCGTCGTAATAGTTAATCACAAGTGGGGTTGTTTAAGTTTGGTAATTGTCAGCTCGAAAGAAAAAAAAGAAGAAAACAAAAACGCCTTTATCATCAAATATATTCTTCATCACCATTATTTATTTTCTGTATCATCATTCTCATAGACAGTCTTCACATCATCATTTTATCAATCATACAACAACGATAATAATTGTAGATAATTAATTATGGTGACCGGCGCATACCTCGATTAATAGTAACACGTAATTAATAGCAGAAATGAATAGAGGGCTGCAGGCAGGAAAAATAACTGGTGGTGTTCGTTCATTAACAGAGAACGGAAGAGAGAGGATGAGTGAGATAGATAGAGAGTAATGGGGTTGTGATTCAAAGTGGCGGTGTTAAATGGAGGTGGCTGTTTGGTGGTTAAAACAGAAACGAACAGGAGTGGAAAAAAACGTGCAGTAGAAGGCATTAATAGTAGCAGGTTACTTGGTTCATGGTTTTCTTGGTGTTTCTCGAAGATGAAGGGATGAGAGAGAGAGAGAGAGAGAAGTGACGTTGTGGTGGTTCTTGGTGATTAGTGGCAAAACAGAAACGGTGATCATAGTTGTAGCAACGGCAAAACAGTGATGGGTTCAATGGTGGTTAATAGAGGTGATGGAGATTGTGATAGTTGTTTTTGTGGTTTCAATGAAAACAGAAAAGAAATAAAAGTGGGTTTTTCATGTGTTTGTAATGGTGAAGGTAGTGACTTGTCTTGGTGGTGGTCTTGGAATGTTTTTGACCTGAAACAGTGGCATATGGCAGCAGCTTTACGTGGTTATTGCCAGAGTTAGTTGCTTATGTGGTTATGGGTTGATTAACAAACAGAAAGATAACAGGCTGTAGCAGCGGTAAAATTTGCCATTAATACATGGGGTTGTTGTGTGATTGATCAATCATTAAAAACAGAAAGATAGAAGTAACATTGCAGGTAGTCGTTTGCAATAATTGAAGGTGTTTTGCAGCAGCCGTAAACAGAAAACGAAATTGAGTTTATGGTGGTTTAATGGGTGAAAGTGGTGTTGATATTCAATGATGATGGGTCATTTTGATGAAAGTAGGTTTGGTTGTGATAGACATCGAACACATAAGTATGAAAGATATATGATAGGAAAATTAGATGTGATTCTCTTTGATGGTCTTTGGTGGTGAGGTGATGGGTTCTCTAAGAAGAAGAAGTGTGACGACCCGGAAATTTCCGATCAAATTTAAACTTAATTCTTATTTGATTTCGACATGATAAGCAAAGTCTATTAAATAGAATCTAAAAATTTCGAATCTATTTAGTAAACGTCAGTAAAACTCGGTTGACATTTCGATAGTGTTCATATAGATCTAGAACGAGTTTATGAAGATTTAAAATAAAAGTTGTACTGTAAATCGATCTCAAAGATTCTAGGTTTGGTAAAAAAATAAATAAATAAATAAATAATATTTTTTTGATTAAATTTTAGTACTCCGTAAATATTTTTTTGAATAGAAAATAAATAATTAACGAACCTTTTTGATCAGGTTTCAAACAGTTAATGACTGAAATAATCAATTATATTTAAGCTAAAAATTTGAGATTTTTAAGAACACTTTTATATTTTAACTGTTTAGCAATGGACACGATATAATATCCTACTAAAATTGTCGACAGAATAAGCCAACTCAATGGCTACTACACTATTAAAATCACTATTAAGTACTGTGATTAATTGAATGATTTACTTGGTTAGACTATTTAAACATTGTTTTCATTTCATTTCATGTGCACGATTTTCCTTTCTATTTGTTACTTTATGATATATTATTTTTTCTACTTTACAGCAAATTGATATAGATATATTCATGTGTGTGGTTGTGTTATAATGCAAGAACAATCCACCCTCCAACTGAAATGTCCCGTTCTTGTTGATTAAAAACGTTCCATATTAATTGATTTCGTTGCGAGGTTTTGACCTCTATATGAGACGTTTTTCAAAGACTGCATTCATTTTAAAACAAACCATAATCTTTATTTCATCAATAAAGGTTTAAAAAGCTTTACGTAGATTATCAAATAATGATAATCTAAAATATCCTGTTTACACACGACTATTACATAATGGTTTACAATACAAATATGTTACAACGAAATAAGTTTCTTGAATGCAGTTTTTACACAATATCATACAAGCATGGACTCCAAATCTTGTCCTTATTTAAGTATGCGACAGCGGAAGCTCTTAATAATCACCTGAGAATAAACATGCTTAAAACGTCAACAAAAAATGTTGGTGAGTTATAGGTTTAACCTATATATATCAAATCGTAACAATAGACCACAATATTTCATATTTCAATATACATCCCATACATAGAGATAAAAATCATTCATATGGTGAATACCTGGTAACCGACATTAACAAGATGCATATATAAGAATATCCCCATCATTCCGGGACACCCTTCGGATATTATATAAATTTCGAAGTACTAAAGCATCCGGTACTTTGGATAGGGTTTGTTAGGCCCAATAGATCTATCTTTAGGATTCGCGTCAATTAGGGTGTATGTTCCCTAATTCTTAGATTACCAGACTTAATAAAAAGGGGCATATTCGATTTCGATAATTCAACCATAGAATGTAGTTTCACGTACTTGTGTCTATTTTGTAAATCATTTATAAAACCTGCATGTATTCTCATCCCAAAAATATTAGATTTTAAAAGTGGGACTATAACTCACTTTCACAGATTTTTACTTCGTCGGGAAGTAAGACTTGGCCACTGGTCGATTCACGAACCTATAACAAATATGTACATATATATCAAAGTATGTTCAAAATATATTTACAACACTTTTAATACATTTTGATGTTTTAAGTTCATTAAGTCAGCTGTCCTCATTAGTAACCTACAACTAGTTGTCCAAAGTTAGATGTACAGAAAAAAATTGATATATATTATCTTGAATCAATCCACGACCCAGTGTATATACGTCTCAGGCTAGATCACAACTCAAAGTATATATATTTTTGGAATCAACCTCAACCCTGTATAGCTAACTCCCACATTACTGCATATAGAGTGTCTATGGTTGTTCCAAATAATATATACACATGGGTCGATATGATATGTCAAAACATTTGCATACGTGTATATGGTATCCCAAGATTACATAATATATTAGAATACATGTATAATACAATATAAGTTAGCTAGGATATGATTAATATAGATTTGTTACCAATTTTCACGTAGCTACAACAAGAAAAATTATCCAATCTTGTTTTACCCATAACTTCTTCGTTTTAAATCCGTTTTGAGTGAATCAAATTGCTATGGTTTCATATTGAACTATATTTTATGAATCTAAACAGAAAAAGTATAGGTTTATAGTCGGAAATATAATTTACAAGTCGTTTTTGTAAGAGGTAGTCATTTCGGTCGAAAGAACGACGTCTTGATGACCATTTTGAAAAACATACTTCCACTTTGAGTTTAACCATGATTTTTGGATATAGTTTCATGTTCATAAGAAAAATCATTTTCCCAGAAGAACAACTTTTAAATCAAAGTTTATCATAGTTTTTAATTAACTAACCCAAAACAGCCCGCGGTGTTGCTACGACGGCGTAAATCCGGTTTTACGGTATTTTTCGTGTTTTCAGGTTTTAAATCATTAAGTTAGCATATTATATAGATATAGAACATGTGTTTAGTTGATTTTAAAAGTCAAGTTAGAAGGATTAACTTTTGTTTACGAACAAGTTTAGAATTAACTAAACTATGTTATATTGATTACAAGTTTAAACCTTCGAATAAGATAGCTTTATATGTATGAATTGAATGATGTTATGAATATCATTACTACCTCAAGTTTTCTGGATAAAGCTACTGGAAATGAGAAAAATGGATCTAGCTTCAAAGGATCCTTGGATGGCTTGTAAGTTCTTGAAGCAGAATCATGACACGAAAACAGTTCAAGTAAGATTTTCACTCGAAATAAGATTGTTATAGTTATAGAAATTGAATCAAAGTTTGAATATGAGTATTACCTTGTATTAGAAAGATATATTACTGTAAATAAGAAAGATTTCTTGAGGTTGGATGGTCACTCTACAAGATTGGAAGTAAGCTAGCAAACTTGGAAGTATTCTTGATTTTATGAAACTAGAACTTGTAGAATTTATGAAGAACACTTAGAACTTGAAGATAGAACTTGAGAGAGATTAATTAGATAAAGAAAATTGAAGAATGAAAGTGTTTGTAGGTGTTTTTGGTCGTTGATGTATGGATTAGATATAAAGGATATGTAATTTTGTTTTCATGTAAATAAGTCATGAATGATTACTCATATTTTTGTAATTTTATGAGATATTTCATGCTAGTTGCCAAATGATGGTTCTCACATGTGTTAGGTGACTCACATGGGCTGCTAAGAGCTGATCATTGGAGTGTATATACCAATAGTACATACATCTAAAAGCTGTGTATTGTACGAGTACGAATACGGGTGCATACGAGTAGAATTGTTGATGAAACTGAATGAGGATGTAATTGTAAGCATTTTTGTTAAGTAGAAGTATTTTGATAACTGTATTGAAGTCTTTCAAAAGTGTATGAATACATATTAAAACACTACATCTAAATACATTTTAACTGAGTCGTTAAGTCATCGTTAGTCGTTACATGTAAGTGTTGTTTTGAAACCTTTAGGTTAACGATCTTGTTAAATGTTGTTAACCCAATGTTTATAATATCAAATGAGATTTTAAATTATTATATTATCATGATATTATGATGTACGAATATATCTTAATATGGTATATATACATTAAATGTCGTTACAACGATAATCGTTACATATATGTCTCGTTTCAAAATCATTAAGTTAGTAGTCTTGTTTTTACATATGTAGTTCATTATTAATATACTTAATGATATGTTTAATTATCATAATATCATGTTAACTATATATATAACCATATATATGTCATCATATAGTTTTTACAAGTTTTAACGTTCGTGAATCACCGGTCAACTTGGGTGGTCAATTGTCTATATGAAACCTATTTCAATTAATCAAGTCTTAACAAGTTTGATTGCTTAACATGTTGGAAACACTTAATCATGTAAATAATAATTTCATTTAATATATATTTATATACATGGAAAAGTTCGGGTCACTACAGTACCTACCAGTTAAATAAATTCGTCCCGAAATTTTAAGCAGTTGGAGGTGTTGACGTATCTTCTGGAAATAAATGCGGGTATTTCTTATTCATCTGATCTTCTCATTCCCAGGTGAACTCGGGTCCTCTACGAGCATTCCATCGAACCTTAACAATTGGTATCTTGTTTTGCTTAAGTCTTTTAACCTCACGATGTTCTTCGATGAATTGAAGTTTTTCGTTGATTTGGATTTCATCTAACGGAATAGTGAGATCTTCTTTAGCAAAACATTTCTTCAAATTCGAGACGTGGAAAGTGTTATGTACAGCCGCGAGTTATTGAGGTAACTCAAGTCGGTAAGCTACTGGTCCGACACGATCAATAAACTTGAATGGTCCGATATACCTTGGATTTAATTTCCCTCGTTTACCAAATCGAACAACGCCTTTACAAGGTGTAACTTTAAGCATGACCATCTCTCCAATTTCAAATTCTATATCTTTTCTTTTAATGTCAGCGTAGCTCTTTTGTCGACTTTGGGCGGTTTTTAACCGTTGTTGAATTTGGATGATCTTCTCGGTAGTTTCTTGTATTATTTCCGGACCCGTAATCTGTCTATCCCCCACTTCACTCCAACAAATCAGAGACCTGTACTTTCTACCATAAAGTGCTTCAAACGGCACCATCTCAATACTTGAATGGTAGCTGTTGTTGTAGGAAAATTCTGCTAACGGTAGATGTCGATCCCAACTGTTTCTGAAATCAATAACACATGCTCGTAGCATGTCTTCAAGCGTTTGTATCGTCCTTTCGCTCTGCCCATCAGTTTGTGGATGATAGGTAGTACTCATGTCTAGACGAGTTCCTAATGCTTGCTGTAATGTCTGCCAGAATCTTGAAATAAATCTGCCATCCCTATCAGAGATAATAGAGATTGGTATTCCATGTCTGGAGATGAATTCCTTCAAATACAGGCGTTCTAACTTCTCCATCTTGTCATCTTCTCTTATTGGCAGGAAGTGTGCTGATTTGGTGAGACGATCAACTATTACCCAAATAGTATCAAAACCACTTGCAGTCCTTGGCAATTTAGTGATGAAATCCATGGTAATGTTTTCCCATTTCCATTCCGGGATTTCGGGTTGTTGAAGTAGACCTGATGATTTCTGATGCTTAGCTTTGACCTTAGAACACGTCAAACATTCTCCTACGTATTTAGCAACATCGACTTTCATACCCGGCCACCAAAAATGTTTCTTGAGATCCTTGTACATCTTCCCCGTTCCAGGATGTATTGAGTATCTGGTTTTATGAGCTTCTCTAAGTACCATTTCTCTCATATCTCCAAATTTTGGTACCCAAATCCTTTCAGCCCTATACCGGGTTTCGTCTTACCGAATATTAAGATGCTTCTCCGATCCTTTGGGTATTTCATCCTTTAAATTTCCCTCTTTTAAAACTCCTTGTTGCGCCTCCTTTATTTGAGTAGTAAGGTTATTGTGAATCATTATATTCATAGATTTTACTCGAATGGGTTCTCTGTCCTTCCTACTCAAGGCGTCGGCTACCACATCTGCCTTCCCCGGGTGGTAACGAATCTCAAAGTCGTAATCATTCAACAATTCAATCCACCTACGCTGCCTCATATTCAGTTGTTTCTGATTAAATATGTGTTGAAGACTTTTGTGGTCAGTATATATAATACTTTTGAACCCATATAAGTAGTGCCTCCAAGTATTTAATGCAAAAACAACCGCGCCTAATTCCAAATCATGCGTCGTATAATTTTGTTCGTGAATCTTCAATTATCTAGACGCATAAGCAATCACCTTCGTTCATTGCATTAATACACAACCGAGACCTTGCTTTGATGCGTCACAATAAATCACAAAATCATCATTCCCTTCAGGCAATGACAATATAGGTGCCGTAGTTAGCTTTTTCTTCAATAACTGAAACGCTTTCTCTTGTTCATCCTTCTATTCAAATTTCTTCCCTTTATGCGTTAATGCAGTCAAGGGTTTTGCTATTCTGGAAAAGTCTTGGATGAACCTTCTGTAGTAACCAGCTAGTCCTAAAAACTGGCGTATGTGTTTCGGAGTTTTCGGGGTTTCCCACTTTTCAACAGTTTCTATCTTTGCCGGATCCACCTTAATACCTTCTTTGTTCACTATGTGGCCGAGGAATTGAACTTCTTCCAACCAAAATGCACACTTTGAAAACTTAGCGTACAATTCTTCCTTCCTCAATACTTCTAACACCTTTCTCAAATGTTCACCGTGTTCTTGGTCATTCTTTGAGTAAATAAGTATGTCATCAATGAAAACAATGACAAACTTGTCAAGGTATGATCCACACACTCGGTTCATAAGGTCCATGAGCACAGCTGGTGCATTAGTTAAACCAAACGGCATGACCATAAACTCGTAATGACCGTAACGTGTTCTGAAAGTAGTCTTTGGAATATCATCTTCTTTCACCAGCATTTGATGATACCCGGAACGTAAGTCAATCTTTGAATAAACAGACGAGCCTTGTAGTTGATCAAATAAGTCATCGATTCTCGGTAGTGGGTAGCGGTTCTTGATGGTAAGTTTGTTCAACCCTCGGTAGTCGATACACAACCTGAATGTACCATCTTTCTTCTTGACAAACAAAACAGGAGCTCCCCACGGTGATGTGCTTGGTCGAATGAAACCACGCTCTAAAAGTTCTTGTAATTGGCTTTTCAGTTCTTTCATCTCACTGGGTACGAGTCTGTAAGGAGCACGAGCTATTGGTGCAGCTCCTGGTATAAGATCTATTTGAAATTCAACGGATCGATGTGGGGGTAATCCCGGTAATTCTTTCGGAAATACATCGGGAAATTCTTTTGCGACGGGAACATCATTGATGCTCTTTTCTTCAGTTTGTACTTTCTCGACGTGTGTTAGAACAGCATAGCAACCTTTTCTTATTAGTTTTTGTGCCTTCAAATTACTAATAAGATGTAGCTTCGTGTTGCCCTTTTCTCCGTACACCATTAAGGGTTTTCCTTTTTCTCGTATAATGCGAATTGCATTTTTGTAACAAACGATCTCTGCTTTCACTTCTTTCAACCAGTCCATACCGATTATCACATCAAAACTCCCTAACTCTACTGGTATCAAGTCAATCTTAAATGTTTCGCTAACCAGTTTAATTTCTCGATTCCGACATATATTATCTGCTGAAATTAATTTACCATTTGCTAATTCGAGTAAAAATTTACTATCCAAAGGCGTCAATGGACAACTTAATTTAGCACAAAAATCTCTACTCATATAGCTTCTATCCGCACCCGAATCAAATAAAATGTAAGCAGATTTATTGTTAATAAGAAACGTACCCATAACAAGCTCCGGGTCTTCCTGTGCCTCTGCCGCATTAATATTGAAAACTCTTCCGTGGCCTTGTCCATTCGTGTTCTCCTGGTTCGGGCAATTTCTAATAATGTGGCCCGGTTTTCCACATTTATAACAAACTACATTGGCATAACTTGCTCCGACACTACTTGCTCCGCCATTACTCGTTCTGACACCATTTGTTCCTTTCGTTCTGTTAACTCCTGGTTCGTAGACCTCACACTTCGCAGCACTATGACCATTTCTTTTACACTTGTTGCAAAATTTGGTGCAGAACCCCGAGTGATACTTTTCACACCTTTGGCATAGCTGCTTCTGATTGTTGTTGTTGTTGTTGTTGCGGTTATTATTGTTGTTGGGATGATTGTTGTAGTTGTTGTTGTTGGGCCGTTTGTTGTTGTTGCGATTGATGTTGCGATTGTTGGGATAGTTGTTGCGATTATTGTTGTAATTGCTGTTGTTGTTTTATTGGTGATTCTTATCACCGTTTTCCTCCCATTTTCTTTTGACTTGCTTCACATTGGCCTCTTCAGCAGTCTATTCTTTAATTCTTTCTTCAATTTGGTTCACTAGTTTGTGAGCCATTCTACATGCCTGTTGTATGGAGGCGGGCTCGTGTGAACTTATATCTTCTTGGATTCTTTCCGGTAATCCTTTCACAAACGCGTTGATCTTCTCTTCCTCATCTTCGAACGCTCCTGAACACAATAGGCACAATTCTGTGAATCGTCTTTCGTACGTGGTAATATCAAATCCTTGGGTTCGTAACCCTCTAAGTTCTGTCTTGAGCTTATTTACCTCGGTTCTGGGATGGTACTTCTCATTCATCAAGTGTTTGAATGCTGACCAAGGTAGTGCGTAAGCATCATCTTGTCCCACTTGCTCTAGATAGGTATTCCACCATGTTAAAGCAGAACCTGTGAAGGTATGCGTAGCGTACTTCACTGTGTCCTCTTCAGTACACTTACTTATGGCAAACACCGATTCAACCTTCTCGGTCCACCGTTTCAATCCGATCGATCCTTCGGTTCCATCAAATTCCAAAGGTTTGCAGGCAGTGAATTCTTTGTAGGTGCATCCTACACGATTTCCTGTACTGCTAGATCTAAGGTTATTGTTGGTATGTAGCGCAGCCTGTACTGCGGCTATGTTTGAAGCAAGAAAGGCACGAAAGTCCTCTTCGCTCATATTCAAGGTGTGTCGAGTAGTCGGTGCCATTTCCTTCAAAATAGTCAAATGAAACGAGTTAATCATATAGAATATCAAGAGCAGTCAATAGTATTTCGTAGCGTAATATGAACTTATTTATAAAAGCTCTTTCTTCATATTAGCATTTTATACTCTTTAATTCGGGTAGTACCTACCCGTTAAGTTCATACTTAGTAGCTAACATACCATTTCAACTACTACAATTCTATATGAAAAACTAACCACAAAAAAAAAAAAAAAAAAAAAATCATATTCAAGCCTTTATACAATAACTTGCAAACTTACAATACCGCTATTTTACATATAGCATGAAATATAGCACATAAAAATTTGATACAAAGTAGTTGCGAAGATAATTCTAGTTAACAAATAAGGCGTTCAGCAAAGACAATAAAGACACGTAATTCATATGTCCAGAAACAAGTCATGCATTCTGGTTTTACTAATACCACTTCCCATCCTTGATTTTGTGGAACATAACCGTTGTGACCGATAGTAAGACAATGTGTTGTAACGTCGTCAAAAGGATGAAGGTTACGTAATGACCAACAGTCTCGTAATAACCTAAAAACCTCATTTCTTACCCCAATTACTGACTCCGTCACTTGTGAGAACGATTTGTTTAATAGTTGTAGCCCGATGTTCTTATTCTCACTTTGGTGAGAAGCGAACATTACTAACCCGTAAGCATAACATGCTTTTTTATGTTGCATGTTAGCCGCTTTTTCTAAATCACGAAGTCCTATATTCGGATATATTGAGTCAAAATAATTTCTTAACCCGTTGCGTAAAATAGCATTTGGGTTCCCCGCAATATATGCGTCAAAGTAAACACATCATAACTTATGGATTTCCCAATGTGATATCCCCCATCTTTCGAACGAAAGCCTTTTATAAACCAAGGCATTCTTGGAACGTTCTTCGAATGTCTTACAAACTGATCTCGCCTTAAATAGTTGTGCCGAGGAATTCTGACCGACTCTAGACAAGATTTCATCAATCATGTCTCCGGGTAGGTCTCTTAAAATATTGGGTTGTCTATCCATTTTGTGTTTTTATACTGTAAAAAATAGACAAGAGTTAGATTAATAAAAAAAATACTTATTAATACAAGAAATTTTTACATATATCATAAAGCATAAGCACACTATATTACATATATTACACCACACGAATACAACTATCTTATTCCGACACGCTTGTTTCTTCTTCTTCTGTTTTGGTTCGTTTTGCCAAGTTTCTAGGGATATATGATGTTCCCCTAATACGAGCCGTCGTTTTCCACATTGGTTTAGAAAAACCTGGTGGTTTAGAGGTTCCCGGGTTATTGTCACAACTTTAGAAATACGGGTGTTGACGATACATATAAAGTTCATCGGGTTTGGAATCAAATTTCTCTATTTTTATGCCCTTTCCCTTATTGTTCTCTTTTGCCTTATTAAATTGTGTTGGGGTAATTTCTATAACATCATCGGAATCCTTTTCGGGATCCGATTCATCGGAGAATTGGTAATCCTCCCAATACTTTGCTTCCTTGGCGGAAACACCATTGACCATAATTAACTTTGGTCGGTTGGTTGAGGATTTTCTTCTACTTAACTGTTTTATTATTTCTCCCACTGGTTCTATTTCTTCTTCCGGTTCCGATTCTTCTTCCGGTTCCGATTCTTCTTCCGGTTCCGACTCTTCTTCCGGTTCCTCTTCGGGAACTTGTGAATCTGTCCATGAATCATTCCAATTTACATTTGACTCTTCATCATTATTAAGTGAGTCAATGGGACTTGTTCTAGAGGTAGACATCTATTACATAATATCAAACGCGTTAAGAGATTAATATATCACATAATATTCACATGTTAAAAATATATAGTTTCCAACAAAATTTGTTAAGCAATCATTTTTCAAGTAAACACGGTTGAAGTCCAGACTCACTAATGCATCCTAACAAACTCGATAAGACACACAAATACAAAATTCTGGTTCTCTAAGACCAACGCTCTGATACCAACTGAAATGTCCCGTTCTTATTGATTAAAAACGTTCCATATTAATTGATTTCGTTGCGAGGTTTTGATCTCTATATGAGACGTTTTTCAAAGACTGCATTCATTTTAAAACAAACCATAACCTTTATTTCATCAATAAAGGTTTAAAAAGCTTTACGTAAATTATCAAATAATGATAATCTAAAATATCCTGTTTACACACGACTATTACATAATGGTTTACAATACAAATATGTTACAATGAAATAAGTTTCTTGAATGCAGTTTTTACACAATCTCATACAAGCATGGACTCCAAATCATGTCCTTATTTAAGTATGTGACAGCGAAAGCTCTTAATAATCACCTGAGAATAAACATGCTTAAAATGTTGGTGAGTTATACGTTTAACCTATATATATCAAATCGTAACAATAGACCACAAGATTTCATATTTCAATATACATCCCATATATAGAGATAAAAATCATTCATATGGTGAACACCTGGTAACCGACATTAACAAGATGCATATATAAGAATATCCCCATCATTCCGGGACACCCTTCGGATATGATATAAATTTCGAAGTACTAAAGCATCCGGTACTTTGGATGGGGTTTGTTAGGCCCAATAGATCTATCTTTAGGATTCGCGTCAATTAGGGTGTCTGTTCCCTAATTCTTAGATTACCAGACTTAATAAAAAGGGGCATATTCGATTTCGTTAATTCAACCATAGAATGTAGTTTCACGTACTTGTGCCTATTTTGTAAATCATTTATAAAACCTGCATGTATTCTCATCTCAAAAATATTAGATTTTAAAAGTGGGACTATAACTCACTTTCACAGATTTTTACTTCGTCGGGAAGTAAGACTTGGCCACTGGTCGATTCACGAACCTATAACAAATATGTACATATATATCAAAGTATGTTCAAAATATATTTACAACACTTTTAATACATTTTGATGTTTTAAGTTCATTAAGTCAGCTGTCCTCGTTAGTAACCTACAACTAGTTGTCCAAAGTTAGATGTACAGAAAAAAAATTGATATATATTATCTTGAATCAATCCACGATCCAGTGTATACACGTCTCAGGCTAGATCACAACTTAAGTATATATATTTTTGGAATCAACCTCAACCTTGTATAGCTAACTCCCACATTACTGCATATAGAGTGTCTATGGTTGTTCCAAATAATATATACACATGGGTCGATATGATATGTCAAAACATTTGCATACTTGTCTATGGTATCCCAAGATTACATAATATATTAGAATACATGTATAATACAATATAAGTTAGCTAGGATATGATTAATATAGATTGGTTACCAATTTTCACGTAGCTACAACAAGAAAAATTATCCAATCTTGTTTTACCCATAACTTCTTCGTTTTAAATCCGTTTTGAGTGAATCAAATTGCTATGGTTTCATATTGAACTCTATTTTATGAATCTAAACAGAAAAAGTATAGGTTTATAGTCGGAAATATAAGTTACAAGTCATTTTTGTAAGAGGTAGTCATTTCAGTCGAAAGAACGACGTCTTAATGACCATTTTGAAAAACATACTTCCACTTTGAGTTTAACCATGATTTTTGGATATAGTTTCATGTTCATAAGAAAAATCATTTTCCCAGAAGAACAACTTTTAAATCAAAGTTTATCATAGTTTTTAATTAACTAACCGAAAACAGCCCGCGGTGTTACTACGACAGCGTAAATCCGGTTTTACGGTGTTTTTCGTGTTTCCAGGTTTTAAATCATTAAGTTAGCATATCATATAGATATAGAACATGTGTTTAGTTGATTTTAAAAGTCAATTTAGAAGGATTAACTTTTGTTTGCAAACAAGTTTAGAATTAACTAAACTATGTTCTAGTGATTACAAGTTTAAACCTTCGAATAAGATAGCTTTATATGTATGAATCGAATGATGTTATGAACATCATTACTACCTTAAGTTTTCTGGATAAAGCTACTAGAAATGAGAAAAATGGATCTAGCTTCAAAGGATCCTTGGATGGCTTGAAAGTTCTTGAAACAGAATCATGACACGAAAACAGTTCAAGTAAGATTTTCACTCGAAATAAGATTGTTATAGTTATAGAAATTGAATCAAAGTTTGAATATGAGTATTACCTTGTATTAGAAAGATATCTTACTGTAAATAAGAAAGATTTCTTGAGGTTGGATGGTCACTCTATAAGATTGGAAGTAAGCTAGCAAACTTGGAAGTATTCTTGATTTTATGAAACTAGAACTTGTAGAATTTATGAAGAACACTTAGAACTTGAAGATAGAACTTGAGAGAGATTAATTAGATGAATAAAATTGAAGAATGAAAGTGTTTGTAGGTGTTTTTGGTCGTTGGTGTATGGATTAGATATAAAGGATATGTAATTTTGTTTTCATGTAAATAAGTCATGAATGATTACTCATATTTTTATAATTTTATGAGATATTTCATGCTAGTTTCCAAATGATGGTTCCCAAATATGTTAGGTGACTCACATGGGCTGCTAAGAGCTGATCATTGGAGTGTATATACCAATAGTACATACATCTAAAAGCTGTGTATTGTACGAGTACGAATACGGGTGCATACGAGTAGAATTATTGATGAAACTGAACGAGAATGTAATTGTAAGCATTTTTGTTAAGTAGAAGTATTTTGATAAGTGTCTTGAAGTCTTTCAAAAGTGTATGAATATATATTAAAACACTACATGTAAATACATTTTACTGAGTCGTTAAGTCATCGTTAGTCGTTACATGTAAGTGTTGTTTTGAAACCTTTAGGTTAACGATCTTGTTAAATGTTGTTAACCCAATGTTTATAATATCAAATGAGATTCTAAATTATTATATTATCATGATATTATGATGTACTAATATCTCTTAATATGGTATATATACATTAAATGTCGTTACAACGATAATCGTTACATATATGTCTCGTTTCAAAATCATTAAGTTAGTAGTCTTGTTTTTACATATGTAGTTTATTACTAATATACTTAATGATATGTTTACTTATCATAATATCATGTTAACTATATATATAACCATATATATGTCATCATATAGTTTTTACAAGTTTTAACGTTCGTGAATCACCGGTCAACTTGGGTGGTCAATTGTCTATATGAAACCTATTTCAATTAATCAAGTCTTAACAAGTTTGATTGCTTAATATGTTGGAAACACTTAATCATGTAAATAACAATTTCATTTAATATATATATATATATATATATATATATATATATATATATATATATATATACATGGAAAAGTTCGGGTCACTACACCAACACCTCTACCAACATTCACCCCAACTCTCATTTTTCATTACTCATACAAATTAGTCATCATTCACACTCGTAACGCTTTGAACTATCATCTTCTTGAATCTCGTTTCTTAAATTCGTTGTTACGTACTACACATCAAGGATGTGAGAGTGTCATGGATATATCATGGCTTATGTTATCTATATTGCAATGCTCAGGATGACATCGATCAAACTCAGATCACGTTACAAAAGATATCTAAAAATTGTAACGGGATCTTATTACAATGTAATTTCGAATCACAAGAGAAAGAATACTCACTTATCAAAATACCACCCATTATATTTATGTTATTGTTCGAAACCGTAGAACCACCCTAACTTCCCACTATCACGAACCACCCTCAGCTAAATTTCTCAGCTCGACAAACCCACCTCACCACCGTGACTATCACCGTCTTCACCATCCTTCACCACCCTACAATCCTTTCCATCACCACCTTCCATCGCTCTCTCTCCTCTCCCTCTCTACATATGTTTTCTCTTTTTCTTCTTTCTTTTGTTGAAGTCGTGAAACCCAAACAATCATCACTCTCCTACTACCTTGAACCTGCAATGTTTCTTTTACTACTGCAACAACGAATTTAGAATGATGATGAAACTGTAAATAAAGATGATGATTAACATAATGATGATGATCGAGTAGGGACGATGATAATGTTTTTTTTTTCGTTTACTTGCATGTTCTCCTTTTCTTTAATGGCCGACACATAACATCCAATACAAGATATAACGCATGTACAATGTTACCAAATCTTTTGTCTGATACGTGCAAACTAAAATTATTCAATTCTTAGTTGGGCCGTACCCCTTTTGTTTATCATCTGGGCTTAGATATTTCAGTTGGGCCTTTGGGCTAGTAATGATTGGGACAAAGTAAATACTGTGTTTTAACTATTGATTCGTATCACCTCTATTAACTCTTCGATATTGTTCTTGATTTCGACGGCGAGGATTATGATCACACAGGTGATATTAATAATGATAATATAAGCGAGATTAATAATAATATATGTAATGAGTTGTGATAATTATGAACGTGATATTTATGATGTTATGATAATCGAAAGAAAATAAATGATGAACAATGAAGACGATTGGATGAATAACGAATTATGACGACAACATGATATGATAATGATAACGAAGATGGTGTTTATCGGGATGATTATAATAGAGTGATAATAGAAATGATGATTAAGAAAAAGAAGAACTGATAAAATGAGTTATATAGGATTTAATCGGGGTTATAACACAAACGCAATGACAGATGAGTGGTAAAGAGGGTGGGTGTTTAAGCGAAAGGTCTTGGTTCGAGCCTTGTCTAAGGCATTTTTTTTCCTTTGTGAAAAGCTTTAAAGGTAGTCTTACTATTATTGTTGTTATTATTATTATTATTAAGTATTAGTATTATTAAGTATTATTATTATTATTATCATTTTTATTAAACTTATCATTTTTTTTAAACTACTATTATTATTACAAGTAACATTTTAGTTAAGATTATCAAAATTTTCATTTAAAACTATCTCTTTTACCAAAAATTAACATTTTTTTTAGTTATTATATTTATTAAAACTTCATTTAGGTTATCATTATTATTATTATTATTATTATTATTATTATTATTATTATTATTATTATTATTATTATTATTATTATTATTATTATTATTATTATTATTATTATTATTATTAACATTAGTAGTATCATTATTATCATTATCATTTTTGTTATTAGTATTATCATTATTAATAAAATTATTATTATTATTAGTAAATCATTACTTTCAAAATCATCATTTTAACAAATAAATATTTCGTACATTAAATATACTTATTACATATACTAGAATTATATTAAGATTTCATATAAATATATATCAAAAATATTAACATTTGCTATATAAATACTTACATATAACAAACTAATGATATTTCTTAAAAATAATACTAATCATATAGATACATATATATAGATATATTAATATAACTAAATGTATAGATACTGATCATTTTAAATATATATACAAAGTAAATATATGACATATAATTTAAGATATAATATAAGTATATGTTTCAAATAGAACTTAGTATAAAATATATACAACTACAACTATACAAATAATATAATAATAAATGAAATTATGTAATTTCCATTATGTTTTAATAGATATATAATTGATATAGGTTCGTGAATCCTAGACCAACCCTATACTTGTTCAATGTCGTTATATGTATTTTTACTACAAAATACAGTATGGTGAGTTTCATTTGCTCCCCTTTTTAATTGCTTTTGCAATACATATATTTGGGCTGAGAATACATGTGCTATTTTATAAATGTTTTACGAAATAGGCACAAGTACTAAAACAAATTCTATGTGGGTTTAAACCAGAAATATACCCTTAGCTTGGTAACATTAAACTACTTGTCTATGTACGGTAGGCGCGAATCCTAAAGATAGATCTATTGGGCCTGACAAACCCCATCCTGACTATGGGATGCTTTAGTACTTTGAAGTTATATTAAACACACCTGATCTGGTGTACTTCAGAGGGTAAAACATGAACGTTAAGGCTTGTTACCGAGTGCCTATAACTTATAGAATACTTTTATACACTTGCGAGTGTACATATATTTATAAATGGAAATCTTGTAGTCTATTAATATATTGAAATGATTGTTATGATAAACCTATGAACTCATCAACCTTTTGGTTTACACTTTTAAGCATGTTTATTCTCAGGTATGAAAGAAATCTTCCGCTGTGCATTTGCTCATATTACATGGAGTCAGTCATGGCATATAGAGGTCAGAACCTCTCAATGGGACCAACTGTTGAAGACTTCGTCCAGATGGATTAGGACGGGTCATCACAGGTAGTATCAGAGCGGTGGTCTTAGCGAACCAGGTCTTGCATTAGTGTGTCTAACTGATAGTCGTTAGGATACATTAGTGAGTCTGGACATCGACCGTGTCTCCATGTCAAAAGTTTTGCTTAACATTTCATGTCAAAAATCATCTGCTTATCATACTTAGGAAATTACCTGCTTATCATTCTTAGTCTAGACATGTCTTACTACCTCTATTGCATAGACAGTGTATAGATAAATTCATATCTTAGCGTATCTGTTATTATTACCTTTGCCTGACAGCTTCCGTAGATTCCTCCGTAACTTATGGGATTTTAGTATTATATATGCATATGTAAATCATGTATTGTAGGGTACTAATCTACATCCTATAAACTATTTCTTATCGAAAATCTTTCATCTGTTTGTACGAGATGAATCCCTCAACTAGTTCGAGTCCCTCAGATTTTGATAACTATTCCGATAATTATTCCGACAGCTATTCCGACATGGATATCCACCTAAGCTCCGAAAGCGGTGTCACCAGAATGAATCAATCAAATAGTCATCCCCAATTCATCTGATGGGATCGTAGTCGACTTAATCAATGGAGACGCGAAGGAGGCGATCCCTTCCACTAACCGAATTTACCTCTTGGTGAAGAACCTGAAGCACTTACCGGCGAACCTGTCTGAAAAACCATTTTCACACTCATTTCTAGAGTATCTCGACACGATTATATTCTATCCACAATTCTAAACCTTATTCATCCCCTCGTTCCGACCGACAATCATCCCGAAATAATAGAATAAGTCAACGAACTTCGCGCTCGAGTAATCAATTTGGAGAATATGGTGCAAAATTTACCAGCTCGAGTAAGTCAACGAACTTCGCGCTCGAGTAATTCCTTAGTGTTATTATTACCCAAAATAACTTGATAATCCCTTTCAAAGTAGCAAAATTTTGTCACAACTTCAGCAAATCAATTTCGACTTTTCATTCAAAACAACCTTATTATAACCTTGATATATATGCGTGCTCATTTATTGTTACCAGAGAACCTTTTATATTCCACCATATTACCATTAGCGTTTAATCATCTAAAAACACAATTCTCTTGAAACCACCTCGGATTGATAACCAACGATTCAGATATGATAGCATTAAATGCCGAGGAAACAGCAAAATCGTAGATGGTCTAAACGGCCAAAAGTTTGATAATAAAGAATGGAATGTTGGGAACGCTCGATAGAAAATTTGGTACTGAAAGCAGATTATGCAAAATTATGAAGGAGACTGTGGACAAATCACAAGGACTAAACTTGTACATAAAGAATCCTGATGATTCTGTTTTCGATGAAATCTTTAGAAAATATCTTGCTTCGAAGTCATGTTAAAATCTTGCTGGAAAATTTTTCTTCATCAACCTTCGAACTTAGAAATTCCAAAATATCATCATAAATATCTTCGATATTTTTGAGGATATTTTCATAAATATTCTTGTCCGAAATTATCTACCTCTTCGTGTTTTCTGTATTGCATTACATTGAAAACTTCTGTAAAATCTAAGTATAAATTATGAATGAAGTATGGAGAAGTGTTGAGAATTGAAGCATGGGTTAGTATAATATAATTACGCCCGGCCAACGTGATTATATTACAGTAAGTCATGTTGAGTTTCTATTGGAACATGATGATTCACATATTATAACGTCATCATGTGCCATGTTACATAACTCTTTCATTCTACTTAACTTTTGAACATATCAAGAAAATGTATTCTTGATAGTCCTATCTTCTGTAATTTTGATAAATTTGAAAATCAAATCGTGCTATCACGTTCCTTCCTGCTTAGAACATTATAATCATTCAAAACTCTATATCTATAAATTCTGGACCATTACTCGCTTGACTTGAAATCGGGAAGAGAAAACAAAAGCATAGAGCTTCGAAATATAAGGGAAAATATAAAGCCCAACAACAACACAGAAATTACAAACCATGTATATCAATACGTATTGCAACGTAAAGACACGGGAAAATTAAAAACATTATAACCCCAAGGTAATCATAGAAGTAAACATATTCCTCTGGTGATAAATGAAAGAGAAAAAGGACAGAAGCGATAGTCGGGAAAATACAAAATATTAGAACTGGATTAAGCATTTCCAGAATCTTTTAGAAGTATGAATTGAGTAAAGGAACAGTGAAAAGAATGGAACGGAAGAGGTTAATTTATAACAAAATGTCAGACGTAGTAATCGAGACATTACCGCATTCAATTATATAGGATACAAATTCCTTAATTTTCGAAAAATCAAATCTTTTATAGATTCCGAAGATTATCTTTAAATTCCTAGAATTTCAAAAATCCACCGTGACTACATCAAAAGTTAAATCTCTATCTCAATATTTTATGACAGCTTCACTCGTACGCTTCACAATAATCAAGTCGTTTTATCTATATTAATCAATAATGATAAAATCCTATTTATCAATGGAGACGCGAAGGAGGCGATCCCTTCCACCAACCGAATTTACCTCTTGGTGAAGAACCTGAAGTACTTACCGGCGAACCTGTCCAAAACACCATTTTCACACTCATTTCTAGAGTATCTTGACACAATTATATTCTATCCACAATTCTAAACCTTATTCATCCGCTCGTTCCGACCGACAATCATCCCGAAATAATAGAATAAGTCAACGAACTTCGCGCTCGAGTAATCAATTTGGAGAATATGGTGCAAAATTTACCAGCTTCAACAACATCACCGGCACCAACAGTACCATCAACAATCCATGCCTCAACATCTCATTCTGTACCTCGAGTATAATCATCATTCTACGTATCGTTCTACATCGATTATCTTCGTTCTTCATGACGATTAAGTAATCTCTAAATGTTTTAGAGATTATGTATTCTAGTTCTAATGGTAAACCAAATGAGTTTAATATCATATTAACTCAATGAATCCATGATTACATCTGAAGAAAATATATATGTATATATGTTTTCATAAAGATTGTAATTAAAAATTCTTTCGTACAAACTGTTAATGTTGAAAATATTTTAACGGGTAGGTAATACCCGAGGAATATTCAGATTTCACATTAATAAGTATACTGTACATTCTTCCAAATCTAATTCAATAGTCATTTACGATCCTATTTATAACCACCGATATACGTATCCGTTCACCACAGAATAACCATTTTCATTCAATTTCATATTTGGATTTTGATCTATCAGAATCCAACAAGTGGCATAATGAAGAAAACACTGGACAAAATAAAACTTGTTAGAAACAAACAAATTAACTACGAGAAAAATGTTGTTAAGAATCCACGCTAACTGTTCCTAGCTAATTGTTCCTAGCTAATTGTTCCTAGCTAACTGATTACATTTTATTTATCGCAATTTATTTATCGCAATTTACATTCTCGCAATTTTACTTATCGTCATTTAATTTCTGTTATTTACTTTATGCACTTTATTTATCATCATTTAATTTCTGTTATTTATTTTTACGCACTTTAAATATCGGGACACGTATACAAGGTTTTGACATATCATATCGACGCATCTATATATATTATTTGGAATAACCATAGACACTCTATATGCAGTAATGTGGGAGTTAGCTATACAGGGTTGAGGTTGATTCTACAATAATATATATAGTTTGAGTTGTAATCGAGTCTGAGACGTATACGGGTCACGAAACGTATTAATTAATTCGAATATTATATATTAAACTATATATGAATTATTGGACTGTTAACTGTGGACTATCGACTGTGGACTAATAATATTGGACAATTAAAATGAATTAAAATATTGATTATAACATATGAAACTAAACATTTCTTCAAGTTTGCCACTTGATTTAATTTTAAACTTCATTTGTATCTTGGCGATTACAATCTGCGTTCAAACCTTTCATAATTCTTGAAAACACTTCAATCTAGAGGATGAACCAACCGCACTTCATCTACGGAAGGAAAGATTTATGCATATAGTTATGCACCTGAAAAACCCTCAGAAACTGAGTAAATGTTTAACACATAGTTGTGCTAATTCCTTAGTGTTATTATTACCCAAAATAACTTGATAATCCCTTTCAAAGTAGCAAAATTTTGTCACAGCTTCAGCAAATCAATTTGGACTTTTCATTCAAAACAACCTTATTATAATCTTGATATATATGCGTGCTCACTTATTTTTACCAGAGAACCTTTTATATTCCACCATATTACCATCAGCGTTTAATCATCTAAAAACACAATTCTCTTGAAACCACATCGGATTGATAACCAACGATTCAGATATGATAGCATTAAATGCCGAGCAAACAGCAAAATCGTAGATGGTCTAAACGGCCAAAAGTTTGATAATAAAGAATGAAATGTTGGGAACGCTCGATAGAAAATTTGGTACTGAAAGTGAATTTTGCGAAATTATGAAGGAGACTGTGGACAAATCACAAGGACTAAACTTGTACATAAAGAATCCTGATGATTCTGTTTTCGATGAAATCTTTAGAAAATATCTTGCTTCGAAGTCATGTTAAAATCTTGCTGGAAAATTTTTCTTCATCAACCTTCGAACTTAGAAATTCCAAAATATCATCATAAATATCTTCGATATTTCTGAGAATATTTTCATAAATATTCTTGTCCGAAATTATCTACCTCTTCGTGTTTTCTGTATTGCATTACATTGAAAACTTCTGTAAAATCTAAGTATAAATTATGAATGAAGTATGGAGAAGTGTTGAGAATTGAAGCATGAGTTAGTATAATATAATTACGCCCGGCCAACGTGATTATATTACAGTAAGTCATGCTGAGTTTCTATTGGAACATGATGATTCACATATTATAACGTCATCATGTGCCATGTTACATAACTCTTTCATTCTACTTAACTTTTGAACATATCAAGAAAATGTATTCTTGATAGTCCTATCTTCTGTAATTTTGATAAATTTGAAAATCAAATCGTGCTATCACGTTCCTTCCTGCTTAGAACATTATAATCATTCAAAACTCTATATCTACAAATTCTGGACCATTACTTGCTTGACTTGAAATCGGGAAGAGAAAACAAAAGCATAGAGCTTCGAAATATAAGGAAAAATATAAAGTCCGACAACAACACAGAAATTACAAACCGTGTATATCAATACGTATTGCAACGTAAAGACACGGGAAAATTAAAAACATTATAACCCCAAGGTAATCATAGAAGTAAACAGATTCCTCTGGTGATAAATGAAAGAGAAAAAGGACAGAAGCGATAGTCGGGAAAATACAAAATATTAGAACTGGATTCAGCATTTCCAGAATCTTTTAGAAGTATGAATTGAGTAAAGGAACGGTGAAAAGAATGGAACGAAAGAGGTTAATTTATAACAAAATGTTAGACGTAGTAATCGAGACATTACCGCATTCAATTATATAGGATACAAATTCCTTAATTTTCGAAAAATCAAATCTTTTATAGATTTCGAAGATTATCTTTAAATTCCTTGAATTTCGAAAATCCACCATGACTACATCAAAAGTTAAATCTCTATCTCAATATTTTATGACAGCTTCACTCGTACGCTTCACAATAATCAAGTCGTTTTATCTATATTAATCAATAATGATAAAATCCTATTTATAAATGGAGACGCGAAGGAGGCGATCCCTTCCACCAACCGAATTTAACTCTTGGTGAAGAACCTGAAGCACTTACCGGCGAACCTGTCCGAAACACCATTTTCACACTCATTTCTAGAGTATCTCGACACGATTATATTCTATCCACAATTCTAAATCTTATTCATCCGCTCGTTCCGACCGACAATCATCCCGAAATAATAGAATAAGTCAACGAACTTCGCGCTCGAGTAATCAATTTGGAGAATATGGTGCAAAATTTACCAGCTTCAACAACATCACCGGCACCAACAGTACCATCAACAATCCATGCCTCAACATCTCATTCTGTACCTCGAGTATAATCATCGTTCTACGTATCGTTCTACATCGATTATCTTCGTTCTTCATGACGATTAAGTAATTTCTAAATGTTTTAGAGATTATGTATTCTAGTTCTAACGGTAAACCAAATGAGTTTAATATCATATTAACTCAATGAATCCATGATTACATCTGAAGAAAATATATATGTATATATGTTTTCATAAAGATTGTAATTAAAAATTCTTTCGTACAAACTGTTATTGTTGAAAATATTTTAACGGGTAGGTAACACCCGAGGAATATTCAGATTTCACATTAATAAGTATACTGTACATTCTTCCAAATCTAATTCAATAGTCATTTACGATCCTATTTACAACCACCGATATACGTATCTGTTCACCACAGAATAACCATTTTCATTCAATTTCATATTTGAATTTTGATCTATCAGAATCCAACAAGTGGCATAATGAAGAAAACACTGGACAAAATAAAACTTGTTAGAAACAAACAAATTAACTACGAGAAAAATGTTGTTAAGAATTCACGCTAACTGTTCCTAGCTAATTGTTCCTAGCTAACTGATTACATTTTATTTATCGCAATTTATTTATCGCAAATTACATTCTCGTAATTTTACTTATCGTCATTTAATTTCTGTTATTTACTTTACACACTTTATTTATCGTCATTTAATTTCTGTTATTTATTTTTACGCACTTTAAATATCGGGACACGTATACAAGGTTTTGACATATCATATCGACGCATCTATATATATTATTTGGAATAACCATAGACACTCTATATGCAGTAATGCGGGAGTTAGCTATACAGGGTTGAGGTTGATTCTACAATAATATATATAGTTTGAGTTGTGATCGACTCTGAGACGTATACGGGTCACGAAACGTATTAATTAATTCGAATATTATATATTAAACTATATATGAATTATTGGACTGTTAACTGTGGACTATTGACTGTGGACTAATAATATTGGACAATTAAAATGAATTAAAATATTGATTATAACATATGAAACTAAACATTTCTTCAAGTTTGCCACTTGATTTTATTTTAAACTTCATTTGTATCTTGGCGATTACAATCTGCGTTCAAACCTTTCATAATTCTTGAAAACACTTCAATCTAGAGGATGAACCAACCGCACTTTATCTACGGAAGGAAAGATTTATGCATATAGTTATGCACCTGAAAAACCCTCGGAAACTGAGTAAACGTTTAACACATAGTTGTGCTAATTCCTTAGTGTTATTATTACCCAAAAATAACTTGATAATCCCTTTCAAAGTAGCAAAATTTTGTCACAGCTTCAGCAAATCAATTTTGACTTTTCATTCAAAACAACCTTATTATAATCTTGATATATATGCGTGCTTATTTATTGTTACCACGGAACCTTTTATATTCCACCATATCACCATCAGCGTTTAATCATCTAAAAACACAATTCTCTTAAAACCACCTCGGATTGATAACCAACGATTTAGATATGATAGCATTAAATGCCGAGGAAACAACAAAATCGTAGATGGTCTAAACTGCCAAAAGTTTGATAATAAAGAATGGAATGTTGGGAACGCTCGATAGAAAATTTGGTACTGAAAGCGAATTATGCGAAATTATGAAGGAGACTGTGGACAAATCACAAGGACTAAACTTGTACATAAAGAATCCTGATGATTCTGTTTTCGATGAAATCTTTAGAAAATATCTTGCTTCGAAGTCATGTTAAAATCTTGCTGAAAAATTTTTCTTCATCAACCTTCGAACTTAGAAATTCCAAAATATCATCATAAATATCTTCGATATTTCTGAGGATATTTTCATAAATATTCTTGTTCGAAATTATCTACCTCTTCGTGTTTTCTGTATTGCATTACATTGAAAACTTCTGTAAAATCTAAGTATAAATTATGAATGAAGTATGGAGAAGTGTTGAGAATTGAAGCATGGGTTAGTATAATATAATTATGCCCGGCCAACGTGATTATATTACAGTAAGTCATGCTGAGTTTCTATTGGAACATGATGATTCACAGATTATAACGTCATCATGTGCCATGTTACATAACTCTTTCATTCTACTTAACTTTTGAACATATCAAGAAAATGTATTCTTGATAGTCCTATCTTCTGTAATTTTGATAAATTTGAAAATCAAATCGTGCTATCACGTTCCTTCCTGCTTAGAACATTATAATCATTCAAAACTCTATATCTACAAATTCTGGACCATTACTCGCTTGACTTGAAATCGGGAAGAGAAAACAAAAGCATAGAGCTTCGAAATATAAGGGAAAATATAAAGCCCGACAACAACACAGAAATTACAAACCGTGTATATCAATACGTATTGCAACGTAAAGACATGGGAAAATTAAAAACATTATAACCTCAAGGTAATCATAGAAGTAAACAGATTCCTCTGGTGATAAATGAAAGAGAAAAAGGACAGAAGCGATAGTCGGGAAAATACAAAATATTAGAACTGGATTCAGCATTTCCAGAATCTTTTAAAAGTATGAATTGAGTAAAGGAATGGTGAAAAGAATGGAACGGAAGAGGTTAATTTATAACAAAATGTCAGACGTAGTAATCGAGACATTACCGCATTCAATTATATAGGATACAAATTCCTTAATTTTCGAAAATCAAATCTTTTATAGATTCCGAAGATTATCTTTAAATTCCTTGAATTTTGAAAATCCACCGTGACTACATCAAAAGTTAAATCTCTATCTCAATATTTTATGACAGCTTCACTCATACGCTTCACAATAATCAAGTCGTTTTATCTATATTAATCAATAATGATAAAATCCTATTTATCAACTCATATTCGCTATGAAAACATTTTTATTGTTAACCATGACGACCTCGATCAAATTTCGGGATGAAATTTCTTTTACGGGTAGGTACTGTGACGACCCAGAAATTTCCGATCAAATTTAAACTTAATTCTTATTTGATTTCGACATGATAAGCAAAGTCTATTAAATTGAATCTAAAAATTTCGAATCTGTTTAGTAAACGTCAGTAAAACTCAGTTGACATTTCGATAGTGTTCATATAGATCTAAAACGAGTTTATGAAGATTTAAAATAAAAGTTGTACTGTAAATCGATCTCAAAGATTTTAGGTTTGGTAAAATAATAATAATAATAATAATAATAATAATAATAATAATAATAAAATAATATTTTTTTTGATTAAATTTTAGTACTCCGTACATATTTTTTTGAATAGAAAATAAATAATTTACGAACCTTTTTGATCAGGTTTCAAACAGTTAATGACTGAAATAATCAATTATATTTAAGCTAAAAATTTGAGATTTTTAAGAACACTTTTATATTTTAACTGTTTAGCAATGGACACGATATAATACCCTACTAAAATTGTCGACAGAACAAGCCAACTCAATGGCTGCTACACTATTAAAATCACTATTAAGTACTGTGATTAATTGAATGATTTACTCGGTTAGACTGTTTAAACACTGTTTTCATTTCATTTCATGTGCACGATTTTCCTTTCTATTTGTTACTTTATGATATATTATTTTGTCTACTTTACAGCAAATTGATATAGATATATTCATGTGTGTGGTTGTGTTATAATGCAAGAACAATCCACCCTCCAACACCACTACCAACATTCACCGCAACTCTCATTTTTCATTACTCATACAAATTAGTCATCATTCACACTCGTAACGCTTTGAACTATCATCTTCTTGAATCTCGTTTCTTAAATTCGTTGTTACGTACTACACATCAAGGATGTGAGAGTGTCATGGATATATCATGGCTTATGTTATCTATATTTCAATGCTCAGGATGACATCGATCAAACTCAGATCACGTTACAAAAGAAATCTAAAAATTGTAACGGGATCTTATTACAATGTAATTTCGAATCACAAGAGAAAGAATACTCACTTATCAAAATACCACCCATTATATTTATGTTATTGTTCGAAACCGTAGAACCACCCTAACTTCCCACTATCACGAAGCACCCTCAGCTAAATTTCTCAGCTCGACAAACCCACCTCACCACCGTGACTATCACCATCCTTCACCACCCTACAATCCTTTCCATCACCACCTTCCATCTCTCTCTCTCTCTCCTCTCCCTCTCTACATATGTTTTCTCTTTTTCTTTTTTCTTTTGTTGAAGTCATGAAACCCAAACAATCATCACTCTCCTACTACCTTGAACCTGCAATGTTTCTTTTACTGCTGCAACAACAAATTTAGAATGATGATGAAACTGTAAATAAAGATGATGATTAACGTAATGATGATGATCGAGTAGGGGCGATGATAATGTTTTTTTTTTCGTTTACTTGCGTGTTCTCCTTTTCTTTAATGGCCGACACATAACATCCAATACAAGATATAACGCATGTGCAATGTTACCAAATCTTTTGTCTGATACGTGCAAACTAAAATTATTCAATTCTTAGTTGGGCCGTACCCCTTTTGTTTATCAAATGGGCTTAGATATTTCAGTTGGGCCTTTGGGCTAGTAATGATTGGGACAAAGCAAATACTGTGTTTTAACTATTGAGTCGTATCACCTCTATTAACTCTTCGATATTGTTCTTGATTATGACGGCGAGGATTATGATCACACAGGTGATATTAATAATGATAATATAAGCGAGATTAATAATAATATATGTAATGAGTTGTGATAATTATGAACGTGATATTTATGATGTTATGATAATCGAAAGAAAATAAATGATGAACAATGAAGACGATTGAATGAATAACGAATTATGACGACAACGTGATATGATAATGATAACGGAGATGATGTTTATCGGGATGATTATAATAGAGTGATAATAGAAATGATGGTTAAGAAGAAGAAGAACTGGTAAAACGAGTTATATAGGATTTAATCGGGGTTATAACACAAACGCAATGACAGATGAGTGGTAAAGAGGGTGGGTGTTTAAGCGAAAGGTCTTGGTTCGAGCCTTGTCTAAGGCATTTTTTTCCTTTGTAAAAAGCTTTAAATTTAGTCTTACTATTATTGTTATTATTATTATTATTATTATTATTATTATTATTAAGTATTAGTATTATTAAGTATTATTATTATTATCATTTTTATTAAACTTATCATTTTTTTCTAAACTACTATTATTATTACAAGTATAATTTTAGTTAAGATTATCAAAATTTTCATTTAAAACTATCTCTTTTACCAAAAATTAACATTTTTTTTAGTTATTATATTTATTAAAACTTCATTTAGGTTATTATTATTATTATTATTATTATTATTAACATTAGTAGTATCATTATTATCATTATCATTTTTGTTATTAGTATTATCATTATTAATAAAATTATTATTATTATAAGTAAATTATTACTTTCAAAATCATCATTTTAACAAATAAATATTTCGTACATTAAATATACTTATTACATATACTAGAATTATATTAAGATTTCATATAAATATATATCAAAAATATTAACATTTGCTATATAAATACTTACATATAACAAACTAATGATATTTCTTAAAAATAATACTAATCATATATATACATATATATAGATATATTAATATAACTAAATGTATAGATACTGATCATTTTAAATATATATACAAAGTAAATATATGACATATAATTTAAGATATAATATAAGTATATGTTTCAAACAGAACTTAGTATAAAATATATATAACTACAACTATACAAATAATATAATAATAAATGAAATTATGTAATTTCCATTATGTTTTAATAGATATATAATTGATATAGGTTCGTGAATCCGAGGCCAACCCTATACTTGTTCAATGGCGTTATATGTATTTTTACTACAAAATACAGTATGGTGAGTTTCATTTGCTCCCCTTTTTAATTACTTTTGAAATATATATTTTTGGGCTGAGAATACATGCGCTGTTTTATAAATGTTTTACGAAATAGGCACAAGTACTAAAACAAATTCTATGTAGGATTAAACCAGAAATATACCCTTAGCTTGGTAACATTAAACTACTTGTCTATGTACGGTAGGCGCGAATCCTAAAGATAGATATATTGGGCCTGACAAACCCCATCCTGACTATGAGATGCTTTAGTACTTCGAAGTTATATTAAACACACCTGATCTGGTGTACTTCAGAGGGTAAAACATGAATGTTAAGGCTTGTTACCGAGTGCCTATAACTTATAGAATACTTTTATACACTTGCGAGTGTACATATATTTATAAACGGAAATCTTGTAGTCTATTAATATATTGAAATGATTGTTATGATAAACCTTTGAACTCACCAACCTTTTGGTTGACACTTTTAAGCATGTTTATTCTCAGGTATGAAAGAAATCTTCCACTGTGCATTTGCTCATATTACATGGAGTCGTTCATGGTATATAGAGGTCAGAACCTCGCAATGGGACCAACTGTTGAAGACTTCGTCTAGATGGATTAGGTCGGGTCATCACAAGAAGTAAGAAAGAGTTAGGGTGATCATGGTGTCGGAGTTGTAAGCCAAGGTGATGGTGTTTGTTGCTTGATTGATTGAGAGACAGAACAAGAGAAGAACAAGAGTGGAAGTTGGAAATTAAATGGGTGTTCTTGAATTCATATGTTCATATATCATATATTTACATACATATATTTATTTTGTAATATAATGTAATTAATTAATAATAATAACATATTAATGATTCTAACTTTCAAATTGAAAGGAACTGGTAACCGAAAGTAATCAATCTCATTCAATTAATTACAGTGACTAATAGTGATGTAGACATTAATTTGGTTGTGTAATAATCCGTAATTCAAGGTGTCTGCTTTCAGACTACTTATTTCATGTAATATGTTACTATTAAATGGGAGCCACAACCAGCTATAATGCATTACCTTTTGTATTCATAACTATTTTATTAAGATTATTTACATTTATATTTAAATTGTGAAGCGGATGTGAATGGATTAAAATTATTCCACTAGACATACAACTTCAGCTTTTACATTTTGTAGTTGTGGGAATTATTTGGGCAGAAGGTATAAGAGTAATTAAACAAGAGGGTGAATGTACTATTTTTTTGTTGTGGCTACTTTATAAACTAAAAGTGGTGTTGATGTTGTCGATGCATGAATTGCATAAGTGATTTATAAAGTCCTGTGAGTTGGAATCAAAAAGGGAAAACAGTAACATATATTAATCAATTTAATTAAAATATGGAGTACAATATTTAATTCTGCCGACAGTTTTACTAGGGTTAGTTAATTAAAGTGTGTAATATTTTAAATTATACTTCAAATATGTACTTATTTATACATATAAATTATATGTGTATCTATTTACAAATAGTTGTTCGTGAATCGTCGGGAATAGTCGAAGGGTAAATGAATACATGAACACAGTTCATAATTTTTGAGACTTCAACATTACAGACTTTGCTTATCGTGTCGATTTCATATTAAGATCAAGTTTAAATTTGGTCGGAAATTTCGAGGTCGTCACAATACCTACCCGTTAAAGAAATTTCATCCCGAAATTTGAGTGAGGTGGTCATGTGTGACGACCCGAAAATTTCCGACTAAATTTAAACTTTATCTTTATATTATTCTGACACGATAAGCAATGCTTGTTAAGTTAAATCTCAAGGATTTTAAACTATGTTTATACATTCATTTAAACCTCGACCAAATTCCAATGATTCATGAACCATTAAATGAACATATATGAATATGTATGTATATGTGTATATGTTATAAATTGAAAATGTCAACAAAGTATTTAAAAGTATAATGCTTTATATGAACGTAATTGTTTCAATATGATTATCGACAAAATTAAAAAAAAATATATTAAATGATTGAATTATCAAAAACATTGAATTATGATTACAAGTCTCTATTGAGAGGTCCACTATGATTTGAGAAATATATTCCTCTTAACGATATTCGGAATAATTTGTAAAGCTATTTATAAATAAAAATAAAAAGTGTCATTTACGAAAGTTAGACAAAAGCTAGTGGAGAATTGGTTTCCATAATATTCTATTAATCTATTTTCAAACGTACAAAAACGTTTTCAGTTTAAAAAGAACTTTATTATTAAAACGTATATAACTTTTATAAATATCTAGAATCACTTTTGACAACTCATTACTTAACCAGTATAATAAATATAACGATATTTATATTTTATTTCATTAAATATATATAACGATTTAAATTAATATTATATATATTTATACGCGTATTATACATACATAGTTTTTATACTTTTACTATACTTTAACTTTACCTTTACTTTACTTTTACTTTACTTTAACTTTAATAATTCACTTTAATAATTCATACTTTAATAATTCACTTTAATAATTCACTTTAATAATTCATACTTTAATAATTCACTTTAATAATTCATACTTTAATAATTTACTTTAATAATTCATACTTTAATAATTCACTTTAATAATTCATACTTTAATAATTTACTTTAATAATTCATACTTTAATAATTCACTTTAATAATTCATACTTTAATAATTCACTTTAATAATTCATACTTTAATAATTCAAAAATCTATTATAAATAGAATTCAATAGGTTTCATTATTTCATAGAAACTTGAAAATATATTTCTCTAAACTCTCTCAATCGATTTACATATATATATATATATATATATATATATATATATATATATATATATATATATATATATATATATATATTTGCTCTGTATTATTTGAAGATATTATTAGTATACATAAAATATTACGACGGAGTGATGTCCGAGTGATTTCAAAATAGTTTTTTTGAATGAGTCGAAGCTAAGGAAATTATGGGTTATAGCTATGGAGGTGATGGGTATGGTTCATGGGTATGCTCGCGAGGTCAATCTAGTATTTATCATCTCCGTTACGTCTACGTACTTTTCTACAATATTGAATCTCAATATTGATACGTGAGCACTCATAACTTAAATTTTATATATCAATAGTGTATCCCTGACTAGTGCTCGAGTATATAGGATTATGCATGCTTGTACATTCGATATTGTCCTTAGATAGGTTTGTTGAATCCTGAATTAGATACATATGCTACTGAGATAGGGTATATGATATGCATGTCGTTGGAAAGCTAGCGAAAAATTAAGAACTTTTCATTTAGATATCGAATGGTTTCGATGAACGGATTTGAAGTTATAGTCAACTGAATTTTAGTATTATTGTTAAAATGATTATTATTACTATCGTCGTTATTATTTTAATAGAAATATCATTGTTATTATAAAATATCATTATTACTATTATGTTAGTATTATCATTTTATCATAATAACATTTTTAGTAAATATAAATATTGTTATTTTTTTATAGAATAATAATAATTATTATTACAAAATAATACAACTTTTACTTATTATTATGATGATCAATATTATTTTATCAAATAAATAGGGGATACAAAGATATTTTTCACCACGCGTAATATAATTATATTAATAATACTTACCACTATAGTTTTAAGATATTAAGTGAACTTTATAAATTTTACTACTTAAGATATATAAAAGTATATTTTATCATATATAAATGTTAATATAAATTTTTATTAATAAATGACTTTTATTATTATAAAATCTAATAAATATATTTAAATATATAAAACGACTATAGTTAAGTTATATAATAAACATGTATAAATTTTAGAAGTCATTTTGGGTCAAGTTGACTTTTGTTGACTTTTGCATATTAGTCTCGAGCATTAGGATTGTGGTACACTATGACTTGACCAAAAATTGTTAGACAAATATTGACCAACATATAAATATATATAATTAATATCGGTTCGTGAATCCGAGGCCAACCTTGCACTTGTTAAATGACGTTATATGTATTTTTACTACGAAATACAGTATGGTGAGTTTCATTTGCTCCCTTTTTAATTGCTTTTGCAATATATATTTTTGGGCTGAGAATACATGCGCTGTTTTATAAATGTTTTACGAAGTAGGCACAAGTACTAAAACTAATTCTATGTGGGTTTAAACCAGAAATATACCCTTAGCTTGGTAACATTAAACTACTTGTCTATGTACGGTAGGCGCGAATCCTAAAGATAGATCTATTGGGCCTGACAAACCCCATCCTGACTATGGGATGCTTTAGTACTTCGAGGTTATTTTAAACACACCTGATCTGGTGTACTTCAGAGGGTAAAACATGAATGTTAAGGCTTGTTACCGGGTGCCTACAATTTATAGAATACTCTTATACACTTGCGAGTGTACATATATTTATAAACGGAAATCTTGTGGTCTATTAACATATTAAAATGATTGTTATGATAAACCTATGAACTCACCAACCTTTTGGTTGACACTTTAAAGCATGTTTATTCTCAGGTATTAAAGAAATCTTCCGCTGTGCATTAGCTCATTTTAAGGATATTACTTGGAGTCATTCATGGCGTATTTTGAAAGACGTTGCATTCGAGTCATTGAGTTCATCAAGATTATTATTATGTCAATTATAGTTGGATGTATTATGAAATGGTGTGCATGCCATCAACTTTCGTTATAAAGAAAGTTTGTCTTTTAAAAACGAATGCAATGTTTGTAAAATGTATCATATAGAGGTCAAAATACCTCGCGATGTATCAACTATTGTGAATCGTTTATAATGTATATGAACGGGTCCTTTCAGTTGGTATCAGAGCGGTGGTCTTAGCGAACCAGGTCTGCATTAGTGTGTCTAACTGATAGTCGTTAGGATGCATTAATGAGCCTGGACTTCGACCGTGTCTGCATGTCAAAAGTTTTGCTTATCATTTTTGTCGGAAATTGCCTGCTTATCATTCTTAGTCTAGACACGTCTTACTGCATTGATTGCATGAATAGTGTTTAGACAAAATTCATATCTTAGCGTATCTGCTAATCCATATCTTAGCGTATCTGTTACTGTAAACTTTGCCTGACATATCCCGTAATTTCCTCCGTAATCTACAAAATCTTTTGCGCTATATATAGATATTCTATGTAATTAGAATACCACCCGATAGCCGAAAAATCATTTCATATCGAAAAATTCTTTATTCAATCGAACGAAATGGAATTCGTCATTAGTTCAAGTCCCTCGAATTCTGATATGGAATCCCACTCAAGCTCCGAAAGCAGTGTGACCGGAATGGATCAACCAATTAGCCATCATCTATTCTGGATGAATTGGGGATAGGTTCGTAGCCTCCTCAATAATTGGAGACAAGAAGAAGGTGATCCCTTCCATCCACCACATTGCCTCTTGGCGATGAACCTGAAGCACTTACCGGCGAACCGGTCCGAAACACCATTTTCTCTCTCATTTTCAGAGTATCTCATCATGATTATATACTACACCAAATTCTAGATCTTATTTATCCGCTCGTCCGAACCGAAAATCACCCCGGTGTAATAGAAGAAGTCAACGAGCTTCGCGCTCGGGTAGTGGCTTTAGAGAATATGGTGCAAAGGTTACAAACACCAGCAGCAGCACCAGCAACATAACCAGTACCACCATCAACAACATCAACAGTACCATTACCACCACCAACAACAACCGCATCACAAACCTCAACTTCACAATCTGTCCCACGAGCATCGACGTCATACGCCATGTAGATACCAAGGAATACCACAACGATGAAGTATTGATTCATAACTTCATTGGAGAAACATTCTAAAGGCGATTATGTAATTTCTAAAGTTTAGAAATTATCTATCCTAGCCTTAACCATAAATCAAATGAGTTTAATTTAATATTAACTCATTAAATCAATATTACATCTGAAGAAATATACACATATATATTTCCATAAAGACTGTAATAAAATTCTTTTGTACAAAATATTAATTGTGAAATTTTTTTAACGGGTAGGTAATACCCAAAAGATATATAAATTCACAATTAATATGTTACATTCTTCGAATCTGATTCAGCAAATCATCCATTATACTCCCTACTTTCACAACAATATACATTCTTTTATAGAAATCAAAACAACCATACTCATTCAAAATCTAATTACATATTCTGATTTTGAAATCTCATAATTCGATTCAAGATATAACCGAAATCATCACTCTTAGATTCCTACATCTTTCAAAACTATACTTTTACTTCAAAACTGTCCTAGAACCTCATTTCTATTCATGGAACTCACAAAAATATTTGTATCATTCAAAATGTTAGAACATCATATGTATATTGACGATTACAAACTGTGTTCAAACTCTCCGAAGTTTTCGAAGACACTTCAAACAATGAACAATCGAGATGATGATCCAACCACATATTACCCACATTTATGTACCTAAAAAGCTCTCGAAGCCAAAGTCATAGTTCGATGCGTATCCGTGTCAGACCCTTTGGCATTTATTAGCTAAAATGACTTTTCAATTCCTTTTCAAAGTAGACAGTTTTGTCACAGCTCCAGAAAGTCAACTTCGACTTTTTAGTCGGACTAGTCTTATTATAACCTTGATAGATACGTTGCCCTTTCGTCATCGTTACTGGGGACCTTTCATATCTCGCCACCTTAGCAATAAACTTACCAACAACTTCAATTATCTTTGACTTTTCGAAAAATCATTATATTTATTGAAATCACATCACTTACTCATTCGCATCTTGTAACGAGAATTGTCATACGAATCATCGAAAAACAGTAACCAGTATTTTGAAATCTCGCAGCATGTCTACGCCAACAGTTATATGTGTACGTAAAACGTCTATCTCCTGGACTTACATACTTTGAATGTGAAGTTCTGAAAAATATTTTGAACTGCAAACTAGTTCTTGAAATGCTGACGAAACATCAAAAACTGTAAACGATCTTAACAGTAAAAAGTTTGATGACAAAGAATAGTAAGGTGGAAAAGCTGAGAAAAAGAGAAGGTTTGGAACTGGAAAACGGATTGAACAGACTATGAAGGAGGCTGTGGACAAATCACAAAGACTAAATCTGCCTTCAAAGAATCCAAATGATTCAGTGCCTGCTAAAGTCATTAACGAATACCTTACTCTTTATTCTAAACCTTTACAGACAAATCTTCATCATCATCCATCAATATTAGAAATTCTAAGATATTATCATATCTTTCATTATAAATATCCGCGATATTTCTGAAGATATTTTCACAACTAATCTTATCCGAAGTCATTTATCTCTTTGCGCTATCAGTGTTACATCATATAAGAAACTATTAGTTTCTATATTCTATAAACTTTCGAGTTTAAATTATGAATGTTTAGAAGAAGTGTTGGGAACTGAAGCATGAGTTAGTATAATATAATGACACTTGATCAACGTGATTATATTACAGTAAGTCATGCTGAGTTTCTAATGGGACATGACGATTCACAGACCATGCCGTCATCATGTTCCATGTTACACGACTCTTGTATTCTATTTAATCTCTAAAAATATCAAGAATATATTTTCTTGATGATTCGGTCTTTTTAGGGTATTCTGGTAAATTAACAAATCAAGATCGTGCCATTACCATTTCCTTCTTAGAACATTAACTATGTTCATTCTGAAATTCATATCTGCGAATACTGGACCATTACAAACGTTGCTTAATCGCAAGAAGAAGAAACGAAAGGACAAAACTCCAAAATAGAAATTGGAGTATAAATCGCAACAAATAGAAGGGAACATTAACTGTGGATGTCAATGATTATAGAAGACAAAAGCAGGGGCTTTGAAATATAAGGGAGGATATAAAACCCAACAACCACCCAAAAATTATAAACCGTATATATCGATGCATATAGCAATATAAAGACACGGAAGAACTAAAAACACTATAAAACCGATAGTATAGTAGAAGTAAATAGATTCTTCCGGAGGCAGATGAAAAAGAAGAACGACATATATGAAAGTGAGGAGTATATCGAGAATCAGTACTGGATGAAGCATATTGACAAATACTTTAAAATATGAGTTGAGGGAGAAAGAATAGAAGGTGTGAGTTGTAAGGAAACGAAGGAGGTGGATTTATAGTGAAATACCCGACAGAGAAATCAAGATGGATTATCGTATTAATTCGAAGAGAATCATAATCTCCTTAATCACCGAAGCATCAAATCCAACATAGATTACAAAGATTTTCTTTAAATTCGAAGATCAATTGTGATGACGTCAAAAGATATGACGAATCACTATAATCTTATTTCCTTCATTTACGATAACTTCCCTCATACGCTTTGAGTAATCGAATTATTTTATCCATACTTCTTAGACATGATAAAACTTCATAATCGTCATAATAACATTCTCATTGTTAGCCATAACGACCTCTATCAAATTTCGGGGACGAAATTTCTTTAACGGGTAGGTACTGTGACGACCCGGAAATTTCCGACTAAATTTAAACTTTATCTTTATATTATTCTGACACGATAAGCAATGCTTGTTAAGTTAAATCTCAAGGATTTTAAACTATGTTTATACATTCATTTAAACCTCGACCAAATTCCAATGATTCACGAACCATTAAATGAACATATATGAATATGTATGTATATGTGTATATGTTATAAATTGAAAATGTCAACAAAGTATTTAAAAGTATAATGCTTTATATGAACGTAATTGTTTCAATATGATTATCGACGAAATTAAAAAAAAATATATTAAATGATTGAATTATCAAAAACATTGAATTATGATTACAAGTCTCTGTTGAGAGGTCCACTATGATTTGAGAAATATATTCCTCTTAACGATATTTGGAATAATTTGTAAAGCTATTTATAAATAAAAATAAAAAGTGTCATTTACGAAAGTTAGACAAAAGCTAGTGGAGAATTGGTTTCCATAATATTCTATTAATCTATTTTCAAACGTACAAAAACGTTTTCAGTTTAAAAAGAACTTTATTATTAAAACGTATATAACTTTTATAAATATCTAGAATCACTTTCGACAACTCATTACTTAACCAGTATAATAAATATAACGATATTTATATTTTATTTCATTAAATATATATAACGATTTAAATTAATATTATATATATTTATACGCGTATTATACATACATAGTTTTTATACTTTTACTATAGTTTAACTTTACCTTTACTTTACTTTTACTTTACTTTAACTTTAATAATTCACTTTAATAATTCATACTTTAATAATTCACTTTAATAATTCACTTTAATAATTCATACTTTAATAATTCACTTTAATAATTCATACTTTAATAATTTACTTTAATAATTCATACTTTAATAATTCACTTTAATAATTTATACTTTAATAATTCACTTTAAAAATTCATACTTTAATAATTCACTTTAATAATTCATACTTTAATAATTCAAAAATCTATTATAAATAGAATTCAATAGGTTTCATTATTTCATAGAAACTTGAAAATATATTTTTCTAAACTCTCTCAATCGATTTACATATATATATATATATATATATATATATATATATATATATATATATATATATATATATATATATATATATATATATATATATATATATATATATATATATATATTTGCTCTGTATTATTTGAAGATATTATTAGTATACATAAAATATTACGACGGAGTGATGTCCGAGTGATTTCAAAATAGTTTTTTTGAATGAGTCGAAGCTAAGGAAATTATGGGTTATAGCTATGGAGGTGATGGGTATGGTTCATGGGTATGCTCGTGAGGTCAATCTAGTATTTATCATCTCCGTTACGTCTACGTACTTTTCTACAATATTGAATCTCAATATTGATACGTGAGCACTCATAACTTAACTTTTATATATCAATAGTGTATCCCTGACTAGTGCTCGAGTATATAGGATTATGCATGCTTGTACATTCGATATTGTCCTTAGATAGGTTTGTTGAATCCTGAATTAGATACATATGCTACTGAGATAGGGTATATGATATGCATGTCGCTGGAAAGCTAGCGAAAAATTAAGAACTTTTCATTTAGATATCGAATGGTTTCGATGAACGGATTTGAAGTTATAGTCAACTGAATTTTAGTATTATTGTTAAAATGATTATTATTACTATCGTCGTTATTATTTTAATAGAAATATCATTGTTATTATAAAATATCATTATTACTATTATGTTAGTATTATCATTTTATCATAATAACATTTTTAGTAAATATAAATATTGTTATTTTTTTATAGAATAATAATAATTATTATTACAAAATAATACAACTTTTACTTATTATTATGATGATCAATATTATTTTATCAAATAAATAGGGGATACAAAGATATTTTTCACCATGCGTAATATAATTATATTAATAATACTTACCACTATAGTTTTAAGATATTAAGTGAACTTTATAAATTTTACTACTTAAGATATATAAAAGTATATTTTATCATATATAAATGTTAATATAAATTTTTATTAATAAATGACTTTTATTATTATAAAATCTAATAAATATATTTAAATATATAAAACGACTATAGTTAAGTTATATAATAAACATGTATAAATTTTAGAAGTCATTTTGGGTCAAGTTGACTTTTGTTGACTTTTGCATATTAGTCTCGAGCATTAGGATTGTGGTACACTATGACTTGACCAAAAATTGTTAGACAAATATTGACCAACATATAAATATATATAATTAATATCGGTTCGTGAATCCGAGGCCAACCTTGCACTTGTTAAATGACGTTATATGTATTTTTACTACGAAATACAGTATGGTGAGTTTCATTTGCTCCCTTTTTAATTGCTTTTGCAATATATATTTTTGGGCTGAGAATACATGCGCTGTTTTATAAATGTTTTACGAAGTAGGCACAAGTACTAAAACTAATTCTATGTGGGTTTAAACCAGAAATATACCCTTAGCTTGGTAACATTAAACTACTTGTCTATGTACGGTAGGCGTGAATCCTAAAGATAGATCTATTGGGCCTGACAAACCCCATCCTGACTATGGGATGCTTTAGTACTTCGAGGTTATTTTAAACACACCTGATCTGGTGTACTTCAGAGGGTAAAACATGAATGTTAAGGCTTGTTACCGGGTGCCTACAATTTATAGAATACTCTTATACACTTGCGAGTGTACATATATTTATAAACGGAAATCTTGTGGTCTATTAATATATTGAAATGATTGTTATGATAAACCTATGAACTCACCAACCTTTTGGTTGACACTTTAAAGCATGTTTATTCTCAGGTATTAAAGAAATCTTCCGCTGTGCATTAGCTCATTTTAAGGATATTACTTGGAGTCATTCATGGCGTATTTTGAAAGACGTTGCATTCGAGTCATTGAGTTCATCAAGATTATTATTATGTCAATTATAGTTGGATGTATTATGAAATGGTGTGCATGCCGTCAACTTTCGTTGTAAAGAAAGTTTGTCTTTTAAAAACGAATGCAATGTTTGTAAAATGTATCATATAGAGGTCAAAATACCTCGCGATGTATCAACTATTGTGAATCGTTTATAATGTATATGAACGGGTCCTTTCATCATGGCTAATAATAAAAATGTTTTCATGACGAATATGAGTTGATAAATATAGTTTTATCATCATTGTATAATACGGATAAAATAATTCGATTACTCGAAGCGTACGAGTGAAGCTATCACAAAAGAGTGAAATGCGTAAGTACAAGTTCATCTTAACCGGTGACGTAGTCACGGTTGATTTTCGAAATTCAATGAATTTAAAAGAAAATCTTTGGAAATTTATGAGATCTGATTCTTCAGCGAATAAGGAAATCAGGATCTCTCTAATTAAATGCGGAGATCTGCCTTGATTACTCTGTCTGATATTTCCATTATAAATTAAACTCTTCCGTTCTATTATTCTCACCATTCCTATACTTTCTTTCTTAGTTCATACATCCAAAAGGTTATGAAAATGGTTAATCCAGTTCTAATCCTTGATATTTTCCAAATTATCATTTCTGTCATCCTTCCTTTCAATCTTCCTCCAGAAAAATCTGTTTACTTCTACTATTGCCTTGGGGTGATACTATTCTTAATTATACCGTGTCTTTATATTGCTATTCGTATTAATGTACAGGGTTTATGATTTCTGTGTTGTTGTCGAGTTTGTATCTTCCCTTATGTTTCGGAGATCTTTGCCTTTTATTCTCCTCTCGATCTCTAGTAAAACGAGTAACGGTTCAGAATTCGTAAGTATGGAGTTTCGAATGAACATGGCTAATGTTCTAAGAGAGAGATTGTAATAACACGATTTTGATTGATTAGATTACCAGAATTCAAGAGAAAAGATAGAACTATCAGGAAGATATGTTCTCGATATATTTGGAGGTTAAGTAGAATGTAAGAGTCGTGTAACATGGCACATGATGATGTTATAGTCTATGAACCATCACGTTCCATTAGAAGCTCAGCATGACTTACTGTAATATAATCACGTTGATCAAGTGTCATTATATTATATTAACTCATGCATCAGTTCCCAACACTTCTCCAGAATTCATTCATAATTTATGCTTAGATGTTACAGAATATTGAAAACTAAAACAATTTTCAATATGATGTAATACAGATAGCACGAAGAGGTTTATAATTTTGGACGAAAATATTTATGAAAATATCTTCAGAAATATCGAAGATATTTATGATGATATTTTGAAATTTCTAAGTTCGATGGTTGATGGAGAAAGATTTTTCACAAGATTTTAACATGAGTACGGAGCAAGATATTGGCTGAAGGTTTCATCTGATCCAGAATTACCTGGATTCTTTGAATATATGGTATGGTCCTTGTATTTGGCCTTGGTCTCCTTCATGGTTTGCTCAATATGTTTTTCAGTACTAAATTTTCTATCGAGCGTTTCTAACACTCCCTTCTTTATCATCAAACATTTAGCCGTTTAGACCATTTCCAATTTTTCTATTTCCTCTGCATTTAATGCTACGATATCTGAATCATCGGTTATCAATCCGGAGTGGTTTCAGGAGAATTGTCTTTTTAGATGATTAAACGCTGATGGTAGTATGGTGGAATATAAAAGGTTCTCTGGTAACAATAAATGAGCACACATATAAATCAAGGTTATTGTAAGGTTATTTTGAATAAAAAGACGAAGTTGACTTGTTGAAGCTGTGACAAATTTGGCTAATTTGGAAAGAAATTGAAAAGTTATTTTCGGTAATAATAACGCTAAAGGAGTTAGCACAGCTACGTGTTAAACGTTTACTCCGTTCCTGAGAGTTTTTCAGGTGCATAGCTATATGCATAAATCTTTCCTTCCGTAGATGAAGAGCGGTTGGTTCATTCTCTTGCTTGAGGTGTTTTCAAGAATCATGAAAGGTTTGAACGCAGATCGTAATCGTCAAGATACAAATGAAGTTTAGGATGAAATCATGTGGAAAACTTGAAGAATTGTTTAGTTTCATATGTTATAATCAATATTTTAATTCATTTTATTTGTCCAATGTTGGTAGTTCTCAGTTGATAGTCCACAGTTAGCAATATATAATATTCGAATTAATTAATACGTGTCGTGACCCGTGTACATGTCTCAGACTCGATCACAACTCAAAGTATATATATTATTGTAGAATCAACCTCAACCCTGTATAGCTAACTCCAGCATTACTGCATATAGAGTGTCTATGGTTATTTCAAATAATATATATAGATGCGTCGATATGATATGTTAAAACCTTGTATACGTGTCCCGATATTTAAATGCGTAAATAACAGTATTTAAATGACGATAAATAAAGTGCGTAAAATAAATAACAGAAATTAAATGACGATAAATAAAATTGTGAGAATATAAATTGCGATAAATAAACTGCGATAAATAAATTGCAATAATAAAATGTAATAAGGAATTAACAGTTAGCTAGGAACAGTTAGCTAGGATTTTGTTAGCGTGGATTCTTAACAAAATTTTCTCATAATTAATTGGTTTGTTTCTAACAAATTTTATTTTTTTTGTCCAATGTTTTCTTCATTATGCCACTTGTTGGATTCTGGTAAGTTAAAATCCAAATATGAAATTGAATAAAAATGGTTATTCTGTGGTGAACAGATTCATATATCTGTGGATGTAAGTAGGATAGTAAATGACTGTTGAATTAGATTCGAAGAATGTACAGTGTAACTTATTAATGTGAAATCTAAATATTCCCCGGGTATTACCTACCCGTTAAAATATTTTCATCATTAACAGTTTGTACGAAAGAATTTTTAATTACAATCTTTATGAAAACATACATACATATATATTTTCTTCAGATGTAATCATGGATTTAATGAGTTAATATGATATTAATCTCATTTGATTTATTGTTAGAGCTAGAACACATAATCTCTAAAACATTAGAGATTACATAATCGTTATCTCGAACGAAGATAAATGAGGTAAAACGTCATGTAGAATGATGATTATACTCGAGGTACAGAATGAGATGTTGGGGCACGTGATGTTGAAACTTGAGTTGTTGGTGGTACTGGTGTTGATGTTGGTGGTTATGTTGATCCTGGTGATGTTGCTGAAGCTGGTAAATTTTGCACCATATCTCCAAATTGATTACTCGAGCGCGAACCTCGTTGACTTCGTCCACTACTCCGGGATGATTGTCGGTCGAAACGAGTGGATGAATAAGGTTTAGAATTGTAGATAGTATATAATCATGGCGAGGTACTCGGGAAATGAGGGTGAGAATAGCGTTTCGGACTGGTTCGCCGGTAACTGCTTCAGGTTCTTCACCAAGAGGTGAATTCGGTTGGTGGAAGGGATCGCCTTCTTCGCGTCTCTATTGATTAAGTAGACTACGAACCCATCAGATGAATTTTTTGATTCATTCTGGTGACACTGCTTTCGGAGCTTAGGTGAAACTCCATATCGGAATAGCTGTCGGAATCCGAGGAATTCGAACTGGTTGAGGGATTCATTTCGTACGATTAGATGAAGGATTTTCGATAAGAAATAGATTATAGGATGTAGATTAGTACCCTGCAATACATAATTTACATATGCATATATAATACTAAAATCCCATAAGTTATAGAGGAATCTACGGAAGCTGTCAGGCAAAGGTAACAATAACAGATACGCTAAGATATGAATTTATCTATACACTATCTATGCAATAGAGACAGTAAGACGTGTCTAGACTTTTAGGATGATAAGCAGGTAATTTTTGACACGAAATGATAAGCAAAACTTTTGACATGTAGACACGGTCGAAGTCCAGACTCACTAATGCATCTTAACAACTATCAGTTAGACACACTAATGCAAGACCTGGTTCGCTAAGACCACCGCTCTGATACCACCCATAATGACCCGTCCTAATCCATCCGGACGAATACATTACATTTGGTTACTTCGCGAGGTACTTGACCTCTATATGATACATTTTACAGACATTGCATTCGTTTTTAAAAAGACAAACTTTCATTATATCGAAAGTTGACGGCATGCATACCATTTCATAATATATATCCAAACTAAAAATGACTTGATAATAATCTTGATAAACTTAACGACTCGAATGAAACATCTTTTGAAATATGTCATGAATGACTCCAAGTAATATCCTTAAAATGAGCAAATGCACAGCGGAAGATTTCTTTCATACCTGAGAATAAACATACTTTAAAGTGTCAACCAAAAGGTTGGTGAGTTCATTAGTTTATCATAATTGATCATTTTTATCATTTTAATAGACCACAAGAATTTCATTTCCATTTCTCATAAATATACGTCCCATGCATAGAGACAAAAATCATTCATATGGATTGAACACCTGGTAACCGACATTAACAAGATGCATATAAGAATATCCCCTATCATTCCGGGACATCCATCAGACATGATAAAACAACATCGAAGTACTAAAGCATCCGCTACAACGGATGGAGTTTGTTGGGCCCAATAGATCTATCTTTAGGATTCGCGTCAATTAGTATACTGGTTTACTAATTCTTAGGTTACCAAGTAAAAGGGGCATATTCGGCTTCGATCATTCAACCATATAATGTAGTTTCGATTACTTGTGTCTATTTCGTAAAACATTTATAAAAGTAGCGCATGTATTCTCAGTCCCAAAAATATATTTTGCAAAAGCATTTAAAAAGGGAGAAAATAAAACTCACGATACGATATTTTGTAGTAAAAATATGCATACGACGGAACTGAACAATGCAGGGTTGGCCTCGGATTCACGAACCTATATCATTTATATATATATATATATATATATATATATATATATATATATATATATATATATATATATATATATATATATATATTAATACATGTAATTGTAATCGAATAATTTTTGTATATAATTAGTGGTATAAATGTTGTTTTATACTTTATGTGTTTTATTAGTAATTTAATTAAATATTTATGTTATATACATTAAATAATTTATAAAAATATTAACCTAGTTTTATTAAGTAAAATTTTATATGACTAACTTTTATTATAATAATAATAATAATAATAATAATAATAATAATAATAATAATAATAATAATAATAATAATAATAATAATAATAATGATACTAGTAGCAAAAATGATAACCATAATAATAATATAGTTGTAATAATAATAATAAATAAAAAGTTGTAATATCTTTATAATAATAATAATAATTACAATTGTAATATTCATTTTAAAAATAATAATAATAGTAATAATAATAATAACTTTTATAAAATAATATTAACATTAATAATGATAATAATAATATTTATAAAAAAATAGATTTTACCATCATCATCTTAATATAATATCATTCTACTTTCATGTTATACAAATATCATTATTTTATCATTAAGATTTATATTAAAACAATAACAATATTAATGATAATACATTAATAATATCCATAATCTTAATCATATAATAATAATAATAATACTTATTCTAATACGAATTATGATATTAGTAATAATTAGAATAATAATAATAATTAGAATATCAATAATAATAATAATAATAATAATAATAATAATAATAATAATAATAATAATAATAATAATAATAATAATAATAATAATAATAAATAAAAGAAGACTACCTTAAACAGCTTAAAAAGAAATACATGCCATAGCCCGGGCTCGAACCCATGACCTCTCGTTCCCATTCCACACCCTTAATTGTCCCTCTGTTTCTGTTTTTCTGTTTTAATCTCTCTGTTAAATCTTTATAACCCGTTTTCTCTTATAACTTGGCCCAATCCTTCGGCCCAACAAACAAACAAGTTCTCTTCCCAATAATTAAGTTACAGCCCAAGTAGATTTGGATATGGTAGTCCACTAGAAACTTAAAAAAAAACTAATTTCATACGACCCAAATGATTAATAGATCATACGGTCCAATACAAATAAATACACCGAAGTTTAAAGGTTTGATGGAAGCTGTTAGTCGTCGTAATAGTTAATCACAAGTGGGGTTGTTTAAGTTTGGTAATTGTCGGCTCGAAAGAAAAAAAAGAAGAAAACAAAAACGCCTTTATCATCAATTATATTCTTCATCACCATTATTTATTTTCTGTATCATCATTCTCATAGACAGTCTTCACATCATCATTTTATCAATCATACAACAATGATAATAATTGTAGATAATTAATTATGGTGACCGGCGCATACCTCAATTAATAGTAGCACGTAATTAATAGCAGAAACGAATAGAGGGCTGCAGACAGGAAAAACAACTGGCGGTGTTCGTTCATTAACAGAGAACGGAAGAGAGAGGACGAGTGAGATAGATAGAGAGTAATGGGCTTGTGATTCAAAGTGGCGGTGTTAAATGGAGGTGGTTGTTTGGTGGTTAAAACAGAAACGAACAGGAGTGGAAAAAAACGTGCAATAGCAGGCATTAACAGTAGCAGGTTACTTGGTTCGTGGTTTTCTTGGTGTTTCTCAAAGATGAAGGGATGAGAGAGAGAGAGAGAGAGAAGTGACGTTGTGGTGGTTCTTAGTGATTAGTGGCGAAACAGAAACGGTGATCATAGTTGTAGCAACGGCAAAATAGTGATGGGTTCAATGGTGGTTAATAGAGGTGATGGAGATTGTGATAGTTGTTTTTATGGTTTCATTGAAAACAGAAAAGAAATAAAAGTGGGTTTTTCATGTGTTTGTAATGGTGAAGGTGGTGACTTGTCTTGGTGGTGGTCTTGGAATGTTTTCGACCTGAAACAGTGGCATACGGCAGCATCTTTACGTGGTTGTTTCCAGAGTTAGTTGCTTATGTGGTTGTGGGTTGATTAACAAATAGAAAGATAACATGCTGTAGCAACGGCAGAATTTGCCATTAATACATGGGGTTGTTGTGTGATTGATCAATAATTAAAAACAAAAAGATAGAAGTAACATTGCAGGTAGTCGTTTGCAATAATTGAAGGTGTTTTGCAGCAGCCGTAAACAGAAAACGAAAGTGAGTTTATGGTGGTTTAATGGGTGAAAGTGGTGTTGATATTTAATGATGATGGGTCGTTTTGATGAAAGTGGGTTTGGTTGTGATAGTCATCGAACACATAAGTATGAAAGATATATGATAGGAAAATTAGATGTGATTCTCTTTGATGGTCTTTGGTGGTGAGGTGATGAGTTCTCTAAGAAGAAGAAGTAAGAAAGAGTTAGGATGATCATGGTGTCGGAGTTGTAAGCCAAGGTGATGGTGTTTGTTTCTTGATTGATTGAGAGATAGAACAAGAGAAGAACAAGAGTGGAAGTTGGAAATTAAATGGGTGTTCATGAATTCATATGTTCATATATCATATATTTACATACATATATTTATTTTGTAATATAATGTAATTAATTAAT
>NC_092341.1:327167500-327222500 GCF_046630445.1 Rutidosis leptorrhynchoides
TTTGTTCTAGAACATTTTATCTGCTACTACTTTTTTATATTTTGGCTTTCCTCAGTAGTAACCTTTCATATATCTATATTAAATTGAATTTTCCATAAAAGTTTCCTTTGGTAACATTTAAATATCATTAAGCTAGAAGAAAAGACGCTACTACAACATTAAGTTTATCGGATAATGTTTTAGGACAACGGTATGTCTAGGGATGGCAATGGATGTTTCATCCATGGACATCCACCCGATCCGATCCATTTATAATAGATATGGATGATATAAATGGGCGATTAACTTAACGGATATAGATATGGATATGGATGATTATATCCACCCGATCCGATCCATTTATAATAGATATGGATGATATAAATGGGCGATTAACTTAACGGATATAGATATGGATATGGATGATCTATATATTTTGTGAATCGGATATGAGTGACAATTTATCATCCACGGATATATCCATTAACACCCGAAATACATCTATATATACATATATTCGTACTAAAATATATGCATATACATCTATAATCGATATACATATACATATAACCTACAATGTTTTAAATTATTAACAAAAATAACGGTTGTGATAGTCATAATTATTAAATTATTACTAACAATATTCAAAGTTATAAATATTTAGATTAGTTTAAACGTATATTTACTTATATTACGGATTATAACGTATTTTGTTCAATTAAATTCACAATAGGCGACAAATTACAATCAAAACATGTGTAAACATAAAGATTTAATATTTACATTTGTTATAATCTATGTTAATTTGATAAAATCGTCGTTAGATTAACATTTCATTTTATATCTAACGGATCTCCATTAATCCGCTTAATCCATCGGAATGGATATGTATATGGATATGAATGTGCAAAACTTAAATGAATATGAATTATGGATATGACATTATCCGATCCATATCTGATTCATTGTCATCCCTATTTATGTCTATCCGATAACGTTTTTGATCTTTAAAAAACCCTATAAGAGGGTTAGTAAATTTTACTCGGATAACCTAATCAAGTTTTATTTACCCTTTTTTATCATTTCGTTAGTCATTCAATAATATGCTACTGTAAGTATGTAAACATTACGAGAACATATAATCATTTGTGCAACTAATAATGTATATTTTATCCACTATTTTATGTTAGACGTAGGAACTAATTGTGTAAATATTTTAGAGTTTTTCTAAAGATAGCCCTAAAGCTATCTTTAAAATTTTCGGACACGCATTATTTACTTGTACCATGCATATAATCACTCCACTAATTTACTATAACTACTCCACTAACTAAATAGTACCATCTTATATTACATTAAATATATCTTAAAGATAGCCTTAGAACTATCATTAAAAAAAAAAAATTTAATATTTTAATATAAAGTTGAAGCTTTAAAATCTTTTCATCTGTTTACCTAAAAAAATCTCATCACCATTACTAGTTAGTAGCACATGCATATTATTATAAAAAAGCCTAATTTTGATTATCTATAAGAATTGTTTATTTATTTGTTGTAAAATTTGACCGAGTTTACATCTAGCTCGATCTGGAATTTGTGGGAATGCCGACGTAAGGACTAGCACGCAATATTATCTTTATCTATTTAAAGTGTTTGATTGGCTAATATTTTCACATTATGTGACATCAGAAATAGATAGATGCTGATGTCACATGACACTATCTTCATTCCTTTCAAACTCTACCTTATTTTCTAGTAACCAAGTATTACTCTTCATTGTTATCTCAATAGTTCAATAGTTCAGTATTATCTTTTAAAATATTTTAAATTAATAATCTACTTTCATATATAGATAAAAACAAAAGAATAATAAAATGAATTTTCTTTATGTCTTTAACTTCTGCATATAAAACAAAAAGAAAGATAAAAATTGAAGAGTAAATTGTAAAATAAATAAAATATATATGTAACAGTAACTTTTTCTTAAACTATGTTTTTTTTGTCAGTGAACTATTAATATGAGACGGAGGAGAATTTTGTAATTTTGTTTCATAACCATCATTTAAGGATACCATATAAACATTTAATGGCACCATATAAACGGGAATATGATTATTATAACAACAAAACTAATTTAAACCGTCTTTACACGAGGGTAATTAATTATGAGATTTGTTATCTCATATTCTAAAAGCATAAGTTAAGAATTATTAGTTTCAGTAAAACTTTCCATGTATAGCCATCACTAGATAGCTCAGTGATTGAGGCCCCGAGTTTCTTGCAAAAGGTTCTATGATCGAATTATAGATTTCTATTAATTAGTACTCACTCCGTCCCACAAAAATTGTCAACTTTTTTGTTTTGGTTTGTTCCAAAATTATTGTTCATTTCTCTAAATAACAATTAAATATCATTAAAATTTCAATTATGTCCTTTTTAATTTCGGTAATTTAACTTTAAATATATCAATTAATTTATTAGTTATTATTTATAACTACATTAAATGAAGAGCAAATTAGACAATTCATTATTATATTTTAAATCTAATAAAAGGTCAACTTAGACTATTTGTTTAGGACAAAGGGAGTATGATTTACTAATATGAAAATTTAGCATCATTTACTACTCTTAACGTATGGCTTATGTCCTTACAACATAATTTAAATAATCCCTTAATTTTTTTTATTTTTATTTTTGCCAAAATAATCCCTTAATAATAAAAGATCTTAGCACGTTTTGATTGTACTTGTATAATATAATATTTATCTATAAAATTCAATCATTATAATAAAATGAATTATTTAAAATAACTTGATTACATTTAAACACGAATGATTACAATATATATATATATATATATATATATATATATATATATATATATATATATATATATATATATATATATATATATATATATATATATATATATATATATATATATATATATATAATAAAATTCACATCTTAAACATATAATTTTAAGATTATTAATTATTGCATGTTACTATGTTAGTGTATCAAAAAATACATATAAAAATGATAAACGTAGCATAAAGGCTATGTTTAAGTATACCATATATATAACTCAAAATTCGCTATGAATAAATATTAATTTAATATCAAAATTATATAAGGAAAAGCCAATAACAAAAAGATTGTTTATACTCTGTAATTAATTAAACATTGCTTGTAAACTCAAATATAGTACGCTTATATTAGCCGTAAGGGCTATGTTTGTTGAACATTATCATTTTTTTTTTTTTTTGAAAAATGTTAATGTAGCCTTAAGGGCTATATTTAAGCATAACATATATAGTCAAATTATATATATAACTCAAATTCGCATTGCATAAATATTAATATTAAAATTATATAAGAAAAGTCGATAATAAAAGAAAATATTTTTACTTTGTAATTAATTAAACAATATTTGTAAACTAAAATATGGTATTATTATACTTAGTTGTAAGGATTACGTTTAACATTCTCGAAAATCAAGTATAATAAATATCATTCATGATATATATATATCTCCAAAATATAACTTGGGAGGTTCAATACAAAAAAAATAAAATAAAAATACAGAACGTATCAGAATCAATTGTCCTAAATGGTTCACAAATGTTCATATTATTTCTTAACCGTTTTAGTGTTCTTATGCATAATATCGGCTCTACTTTTGAGTCAACAGCAAGCGTCGATTTATTAGCGTCTTGACTGCGGTTAGAGCCTAAATTGAATTCTAGGCAGGATTTAAAACCCATGGAAATTTGATTCTACCATTTTCATGGCGTTTAAATTTTATTTTTAATTTTATTTTACTATTTTTTTTGTTTAAAAATTTCATTATTGGCCGGAGGTCCACTCGAAAACACTTTCTTTATCCGTCGAATAGAGAGAGGGATGAATTTGTCTACTTTTGAGAGTGTTTCACTCTAGGTAGATAAATGATTTGTTTTTATTCTTGGATAGGGAAAGATTGTCTACATCTCACCTCTCACATACATCACCTATGTTATATTGGGTTTTGTTGTTGTTGTAATAGGATAGTGGTATAAAACGTTAAAATGTTTGTACTTGTGCATAGTGTTTTTAGCAAATTCTTTTAAGTGATTATATGCATAGAACTTTTGTGTATTTTTAATATCCACATCATCAAATGACGGCATATGATAGAACACGCGTTGACATCATCTCGAATTATTTAAATATATTATAATCTTTAAAATTATTGACTCCCTATGGTTCAAAAGTCATGTTTGGTTACAAATTCAAAACCTTACTTCACGAATCTTATTATTATTATTATTATTTTTTGTTTATTTTACATCTATACGTCACGAATCTTATTACCACACATTTTTTTTTCCATGATAACGCGAATTTTATAAAAAAAGACATTTTCCTCTGAAGATAAAAGAATCCAAGACAACGTTATGTTACATATTATTATTTCTAATTGAACTGATATTGATGATTGGCCATAGCTTTGAAATTTTGGGGTTCGATATTTCATATCATAATCCTCAATAAGTCCATAACAAATGTGCATTACTAGATTGTAGAGTACAATCTATTTCTATTAATGTACATTTATGTTGGATTTATAAAAAAAATAATATGAAAATGTCACTACGTATAGATGTTGGTTGACTTGTCGATATTTGAACCTTTTAAATATCATAATCTTTAATAAATCCATAACAAATGTGCATTACTAGATTGTACAATATAATCCAATATAATCCTGTAATGTACATTTATATTGGATCTATAAAAAAAATTGAAATTGTCACCATGTATAGATGTTGATTTACTTGTCTACATCTTAACATTTTAATGGTTGAATATTCAGAGAATACATAAGTGATTATTGTATTGCGGTACGAGATTTGGGAATGAGAATACTCGAATTCATATCGGAAAGCTTAGGCTTACAGAAAGATCGAATCAAAACGATATTAGGTGACCAAGGACAACACATGGCCATCAACCATTATCCTGTGTGCCCTCAACCGGAGCTAACTTACGGATTGCCCGGTCATACGGACCCTAATGCACTGACTATCCTACTTCAAGACACACTTGTGTCCGGTCTTCAAGTTCTTAAAGATGGCAAATGGTTAGGCATAAAACCACACCCAAATGCATTTGTCATCAACATTGGTGACCAATTGGAGGTACTTAACTTCATGTGTTCTATTTTGTTGGATCATCCTATATTTTTAAAGGGTGTTTGTGATTTGCTTATTTGAAGTGCTTATATGTTTCTTATTTATTTTGACAACAGATAATAAACGGATAATTTTATACACACTCACTAAAATAATAACTAAATAGCCAAAAATGTTTTATCTAATATCTAATATGCTTATTCAAGTAGATATAAGTACTTAAGATAAACAATAACAAACACCCGCATAGTTAATACTTCACGCTTCAAAATAAGTATTTACGTTTTCATTTTAGTTTGTCGAAATATAGGTTTTCACTTTCTCATGATAACATAATGGTTCGGTTTCATATATTCTTGGTCCGAGGTTTAAACTCAATAGTAGCATATCTTTGAGTCGTTATGACACATACATCTTAACAAAATAAATATTTTCTCGGAGATTATGAACAGAAAAACCGTGTTCGTTTACCCATTTACCTTTTTACCCTTACATTTTTACCACTAAAGTCTATGCTGGTTAAAGAGAAATTTGACTCTTAATTTTTTATTTTATTTATATTTTACTAAAAACGGTATGTTATACATCAATGAGAAATTTATTCCGAGGCTATGCAGTGTTTATATAAAAAGATAATGAAGATGTTTATCAACGTTATACACATTATCTTTATCTAACAAGATAAACATATTTATAATTTCTTGTTGGTATTGTTGACATGCGCAACTTTAACCCTTCTGATTCCACCTATCGTTACACAAATGCAAATTTTAAATACGTAATAGCTTATATTTTTTCTTTTTCTTTTTAGGCCGTGAGTAACGGTGAATATAAGAGTGTATGGCATCGTGCTGTTGTGAACTCAGACAAACCGAGAATGTCGATAGCTTCATTTTTATGTCCTTGTAATGACTCCGTCCTTAGTGCTCCCGAAGAACTTATAAAAAACGGATCAACACCCGTTTTTAGAAGCTTTACTTACACTGAATACTACAAGAAATTTTGGAGTCGAGATCTTGAAAAAGAAAATTGCTTAGAATTTTTCAAGAACTAGCTTCATTTTCTTCGAATCGTATATGCCAAAATTAATCAATCATTTATATCCTATAGTCTGTTGATCAATTTATGTGTTAGATTTCCTTATACCTTGAATAAAGGATAGTAAAAGATAAAAGATGGTTATTATATATATATTTTTTTTGAATGACACACTCATTCAATTGTTTATAGACTCGAACTTACTATTAACGATATCTTGGTGACAAAGTAACTACGTTTTCTTTTTGAGCAAGCTAGGTGTAATTATAGACAGAATTTGTTCCCTTGTATATTTATTTGAGTCTTTCTTTAATTCCTTGTAATCTATAAATATATGAAAGATAATCCCTAAAAGGGTGTGGGATTTTAACCCTAATATGGTATCAGACTAACTCTACCTCCTTCTCTCTTTTTTTTCCTGCCGCTATTTTTCTTTTTTTTTCTGATCGACTATGGCTTCTTCACAACCATCAGATGGTACTCTTCCTCTTAATACCGTGCTACATATGTTAACCATAAAGCTCTCCTCTTCCAATTATTTGCTATGGAGAAATCAAATAAACCCTCTTCTCTCCTATCAAAAATTAACAGGCTATATTGATGGGACTATTATTCGACCTGCTGATGCTACTACTTCATCTGCTTCATCCACCACCACTGACGAATCTGCTGATTCTACTGTTTCGAATACTTCTGCTCTTGCAACTTGGGTTGATGGTGATCAAAGAGCTCTTCTTATTTTGCACGCCTCTTTAACTGAAGAAGCTATGTCTATTGTTGTCGGTTGTGAAACTGCGCGTGATGTTTGGCTTGCTCTTGAAGATGCATACAGTCACGATTCGACTGATAGGGTTCATACCCTTCGTGATCAAATACGCCATCTTCAAAAAGGAACCTCAACTGTTGCTGAATATGGTAAAAAGTTTAAAGCTTTGTGTGATCAGTTAGCCGCTATTGCTCATCCTTTAGATGATATTGATAAATTTCATTGGTATCTATGTGGTTTGGGGCAATCTTTTGAAACTTTTTCTACTATGCAACGCACTGTTAAACCTAGGCCTACTTTTCGTAATCTTGTTGCACAAGCAGAAGGTCATGAGTTGTTTTTGACCTCTATACAACCAACAGTTCATGCACAAGCTGCATTTGCTGTCTCAACAGATCGCACATCTTCTAGTTATGTGCGTGGACGGGGGCGTGGACGCTCCAACAATTATTCTGGCCGAGGTCGCGGTCGTGGGCGTTCAAATTATATACGTCCACCTCATTGTCAACTATGTCGAACCAATGGTCATTATGCTTCGGCTTGTCCTGATTTATCTACTTATGCTAGTCGCACCTCATCTCTCGATGCCAATCTAGCACAAGCATTTCACACTAATTGCCATATATCGAATGATTCTCCTGATTGGTATGTTGATTCAGGAGCTTCCACTCATATGACTCGTTCTGCCTCACATCTTGATGCACCTACTCCATATGCAGGTAACGAAAAGGTCACGATTGGAGATGGAACCACTTTGCCAATTTCTCACATTGGTTCCACCTCTTTTTCCAAGGACTTAAAATTATTGGATGTTCTTGTTGTGCCCTTAATTACTAAGAATTTACTTTCTATTAGTAAACTTACGTCCGATAATCCTGTTGATATTTTATTTAATGATAATGCTTTTGTTATTCAGAACCGTCACACAAAGGCAATTCTCGCAACAGGACGGCGTGATCATGACTTATACGTGCTTGAGAGGGGGCAAAAGGCGTTTATCTCGCATTTACAATCGGGCACACTCCGAGGGTCTTTTGAATTGTGGCATAGTCGTTTAGGGCATGTTTCTTTTGATATTATTTCTCTTTTGAATAAACAAGGCAGGTTATCAGTTTCATCTATTTTACCGAAACCTGGTCTTTGTTCGTCTTGTCAATTGTCAAAAAGTAGACGCTTATCTTTTAATAATAATGACAAACGTTGTAGTCATGTTCTTGATTTAATACATTGTGATTTATGGGGACCTTCTCCTGTTACTTCTACACATGGCTATCGTTATTATGTTATATTTGTAGATGATTACTCTCGTATGTTAACACCAGTTGATCTTGGAAGCTTAAGCTATTCTAATTTTTTTGATAATGCGTTGCCTTCTTATTTGGTACCTTCGGCTGTTTCAACGAAATATCCATCGTCTGCACCTTTGGCTTGCACCTTGTGCCCAGACGCTTCTACATCAGATGAGCAAATGGAGCAAATGCCTGCTTCAACTTCACCTTTAAATATATCTGGTGAACATGTTTCCTTTGTTCCATCCACTGATGATAATATTTCTTCCATGCCAACTACTGATGAAAATGTTTCTTCTGTGCCAATTACTGATGAACATGTTTTTGTCGAACATCCATCTACGACATCCATGCATCCAATGACAACTCGGTCCAAATCGGGTATTTTCAAACCTAAGTATATTCTTGATATTGCACAACTTTCATGCTCCCCACTTCACCATGCTTTACTTACTACTCATGAGCCCAAGGGTTTTAGATCTGCATCTAAAAACCCCGCATGGTACCAAGCAATGCAAGATGAAATTGATGCGTTACATCTTAATCGCACTTGGGAGCTTGTTCCGCGTCCTACAAATGGGAATATTGTTGGTTCAAAATGGGTGTTTCGAACAAAATTTAATGCGGATGGTTCAATTGATCGACTTAAAGCTCGTCTTGTCGCTCAAGGGTTTACTCAGGTTCCGGGACTCGATTATTCTGCCACTTTTAGTCCGGTTGTTAAAGCTTCTACTGTACGTATTGTTCTCTCCTTAGCCATGCTTCATAAGTGGCATCTACATCAACTTGACGTTAAAAATGCATTTTTAAATGGGCATCTCACCGAACATGTTCTCATGGAACAACCTCCTGGATTCATTGATTCAACATTTCCATCACATGTTTGTCGATTAAAAAAGGCTTTATATGGTCTTAAACAGGCACCCCGAGCATGGTTTCAACGATTGTCCGTTTTTCTGATTCAACTTGGTTTTTCGTGTAGCCGTGCCGATCCTTCTTTGTTTATCTACAAAAAGGGTTCTTGTGTACTTTATTTACTTGTTTATGTTGACGACCTCATTCTTACCGGAAACAATTCGTCTACTATTGGAAACTTCATTACACGTCTTCATAAGGAATTTGCTATTACGGATCTCGGTAAATTATCTTATTTTTTGGGTCTTGAAGTTACCTATACTGACTCGGGTCTCTTTCTTAGCCAAACTAAATATGCTCATGATATCCTGGTTCGCGCACAACTTTTGGACAGCAAGCCTATTTCTACACCATTACCTACGGCTGCTTCTTTTACGAGTGATGGTCCTCCTTATGATGATCCTACGTACTATCGCTCTCTCGTGGGCGCGTTACAGTATCTCACCATCACACGCCCGGATATATCATACGCTGTAAATCAAGTAAGCCAGTTTCTTCAAGCTCCTACTCTTGATCATTTTCAGGCCGTTAAACGTATCATTCGTTATGTCAAGGGTACATTGAAATTTGGACTGACTTTTCATCATTCGCCCAAACCTTCCTTACTTGGTTACTCGGATGCGGATTGGGCTAGGTGTATTGAGACTCGACGGTCAACATATGGTTATTCTATATTCCTTGGTGGCAATCTAGTTTCTTGGAGTGCTAAAAAGCAACCTACGGTTGCTCGATCTAGCTGCGAATCTGAGTATCGGGCTTTGGCTAATACTGCAGCTGAAATTGTCTGGATCACTCATCTCTTACGTGAACTTTACATTTTGCCTCCTGATCGCCCGACAATTCTTTGTGATAACAGAAGTGCTCTCTTTCTCAGTCAGAATCCTGTATCACATAAACGATCTAAGCACATTGATATCGATTATCATTTTGTTCGTGAGCTTGTATCTTCAGGAAAGCTTTATACGAAATTTGTGCCTACTCATCTTCAGCTTGCAGATATCTTCACTAAGAGTCTACCTCGACCTTTGTTTGAGTCCTTTCGTACCAAGCTTCAAGTTGGCCCACCGCCTGTTCGCTTGAGGGGGGGTATTAACGATATCTTGGTGACAAAGTAACTACGTTTTCTTTTTGAGCAAGCTAGGTGTAATTATAGACAGAATTTGTTCCCTTGTATATTTATTTGAGTCTTTCTTTAATTCCTTGTAATCTATAAATATATGAAAGATAATCCCTAAAAGGGTGTGGGATTTTAACCCTAATACTTACAACTTTAAAGTTGATAAGTTATCTCAATACCGTTAAGTAATAAGTCACTTGGTAAAAGATGATTTTAATATATTACTGAACATTAATTGATACGAGTAATATTTTAGTTTTAGTGCAATACCTCAAACCAAATGTGAAGGGCATATAGTCTGATGTCGACTATCCAACACATTTATGTGGTTGACCGTTAACCGCTCCATAAACATATAAAATTTTATAATTTCCATTTAATCCTTCAAAGATAGTCATTTTTTTTTTTTTGAAAAGCCAGAAAACTTTTATTAATCAAAAATAACAATATAACATACATGCCTGATAGGCTCTCGAAGCTAAACAAATATAACTGGATGACAAAACCGAGACTAAATCTATGAGAGCTAGACTAAGGAGGCTACAATATACAGTGAAACACTACACTTAGAATTTTGTATGTAGGAAAAATGCTCACACACTCAATGAATCACCATGATTAGGAAACAACTTGTGGAGAGAAGCTACACACTACAGTGCCGACTAGGCGACTCCAAAGCAGTGTGAGAACCCCCACTTAGTTCCTTGATCAATGAATTCCTTGAGGGGTAAGCAAAAAAACCTACATGTTAACCTATTCATTCCTTAACATGGGCATGACGGACCGATGATAAGGGGTCAGTTAACCATGAGAGCCAATCTAAGTAAATTTTATTACCACGACAATTGATCCACTCGAAACACTTTGATTGTATATCGGAGAGGATTTTAGGTGAACTAGAAGAGTTGTTTTCGAAGACTTGATTATTTCGATTTTTCCACAGGAGATAGCACCAATAACCTATTCATATGTGCACGAATAACCTCTTACTATTTATAACTGATATCACTTTCCCTAAAGCAATGCAAATTGCAAAACAAGTACATATATGTTTTAGATTCCTATTCTTTTCATACAAATATTCTCAAATTTAGACATTTTCTTTTTTACTTTGTTTTGTTAATGAGAACATCATCAAATATCATATATTTATAAATTATAAATTAGCCTATCGGCTATGCAAAATCAAATATCATTCATATATTAACAAAAGATGTAGTACTTCATACATTTTTATGTCAAATATTTGTTTTTATTAGAGCCCATTAATATTAATATTATAAAAAATATCTTGATCGTATTAAATATTTTTAAATGCTTAAAAATTTATAAAATATGATATATCAAGATATGATAATAGTCCATGTAAATAAATAAAATTCTTTGGCTTTTAAAAAAAAAATTGATAATAGTCCATGTAAGTTATACTCTGCCAAATTACTAGTTATGTTCATAATTTTTCTTTGTTATTTTTCTAAAGACCAGTTGTCGGTATCACCCTGGTTATGACCTTTAGTTATTAACGTTAAGGGGCCTTCAATGTAACTTTATTTTAAACCTTAATAATAAAATAATAATAATAATAATAATTTATTTGATATATTTAAGAAAGCTACTTTTTAATAAACTTTTGAAATTTAAGATATTTTATGGAAAAATAATGTACGGAGTATTTAATATTTCTGTTATAATGGGTCTTAGCTTGAGGCCCAGTTATCAAAATTTAAGCCCAATTACCCAAACTGAGAACCCTTTTCCTCTGGCATTCAAAATTTCAAACCGTTCAACAAAAAACTTCACACACCCAAAACAATCAAATCCCCCTTCACTCAGTTTCTTCAAGGGTTCAATAAAAAAAAAAAAATGGCAAATATTCAAAATCTCGATTCACTCTCACCCTTCGCTACACCAAAAACTAAAACCAACAAAAGAACAGCACCCATTAATTGCTTAAATCTCGATGATGATGAGGATTGTACTGATGATGCTGATACCAGCACCCCATTAAGACCCATTTTCTGTTTGAAACGAAAATCAGCGTTAAAAGAGTACGATGATAAAGAAGATTGCTTTATTCTGGATTTTAATCCAGATGAAGATACAGTTGATTTTGATAAAGTTAACGATGAAAAGGGTCCTCAAATCAATCCCCAAGGTTCGCCAGATGTTTGTCTCGTTGCTGAAAAAGGACAGGTTTTATATAATTTTTTCTTAAAACCCTAACCCTAGATTTTGAATTTTTATAATTTATAAAGTTAGTTCGATAGTATTAATTATGGGTTTTTTGTTGTTGTTATGTATAGGTTGCTTGCAGAGATTACCCACATTCAAGACATTTATGTGTGAAGCATCCGTTTGAGACTACACCCCATGAAAGTTACTGTAAATTGGTACTTTTCATTACACAACAACAACAACAACAATACCCAATTCCACTAAAGTGGAGTATGGGGAGGTTAGATGTAGACAGTCTTTCCTCTACCCTAGAGTAAAAGGGAAGTCATTCCTCCCCCCATGGATACCTATCGGTCCGCGGGTAGAGGAAGTAGTCCCTCCCTATACTATAGGGCAGAGAGGCTGCTTCCCAAGGACCTCCGGCCAGAAGAACCATGAAATCCGTTAAGTGAAGTAACTAAAAAGCAAGTAAAGTAGATAAAAAAGAAACCTTAGCATGGAAAATGTAAAGATAGATATGGCATGTAACAAAGTAAAGTAAAAGGACATATAAGTGAAAAATGTAAGTGTCAAATATGTAAGTATAACAAGTCGTGTAAGTATAATATGTGTATGTAAGCATGTAGGTATAAAGCATGTAGTTATAATATGCAGTATAAAACATATAAGTAAACTATGTAAGCATAAAGACATGTAGCATGTAAATACGTGTAATTTAATGCGATATAATGTAATGCAACATGTAACGGTATAGTGCAATAACACATGTAAATAAGTATAATGTAGTGCACACAACAAATTGCGAAAATGCTACAATAAGTATAAGTATAGTATGTGAAAAAAAAAAAAAATGGAAATACAAAGCATATATGAAGCACAAAAGAAAGTAGGCAAAAAGGCATACGATAAAAATATATAAAACTAATTATAAAATTAAAAATAGGGAAATAAAATAAAATAAAATAAATATACAACCTAGTCATCAATCCTAATTCTACTCCTCCACAAATTTCTATCAGAAGTCATGTCCTCGGTCAATAAAAGCTCCTTCATGTCAAGCTTCAGTCTATCCTCCAACCTACGTGTAGGTCTACCTCTTCTCCTTACGCCGCCAACCGTGAGGGCTTCCACTCTCCTGACCGGTGCTGTGGGTGGCCGCCTCCTTACATGGCCAAACCATCTAAGCCGTCCTTCTCTCATCTTGTTGACGATATTCCCAACTTTTAAGTTCTTTCTAAAAATTCCATTAGGTATCATGTCTAGCATGGTCTTACCACACGTCCACCTAAGCATCCTCATTTCTGCCACCTCCATCCTCCTCTCTTGGGCCTTCGTCATTGGCCAACACTCCGATCCGTACAACATGGCCGGTCTAATCGCTACCTTGAAGAATTTCCCCTTCAATTTAAGGGGTATCTTCTTGTCGCACAAAACCCTTTTCGCAGCTCTCCACTTCAACCATCCTACTCTTATACGGTGAGACACATCCTCATCTATCCTTCCCGATTTGTGTAGCATTGATCCTAAGTATCTAAAGGAATCCTGTGGATGTAAGACCTGATCCCCAATACGAATATCCACAGTATCATTGTGATCTTCGATCCTCCCGTAGTCGCATCTAAGATACTCCGATTTTATTCTACTAATTCGCAGTCCATTTTGTTCCAGGGCATTCTTCCATTGCTCCAGCCTTCTGTTTAGCTCATCCTGGGATTCCGATACTACAACAATATCATCGGCAAAAATCAAGCACCAAGGGATACTCCCTTGTATCCTTTGAGACAGGTCGTCTAAGACTAAAGCGAAAAGAAAAGGGCTAAGAGCAGATCCTTGATGTAAACCTACTTCTACTGGGAAATACTCTGTGTATCCTACTGTCGTCCGAACGCGAGTTTTCGCCCCCTGGTACATGTCCATAATAGCTCTTATATACCTACTTGGGATACCTCTACTATTAAGGATCTTCCAAATCAACTCTCGTGGGACACTATCATAAGCTTTTTCCAAGTCTAAGAAAGCCATGTGTAGGTTCTTTTGTTTCTCTCTATACTTCTCCATAAGACTTCTAATAATGTGAATTGCCTCCATCGAGGAGCGTCCTGGCATGAACCCAAATTGATTCTCTGACACCTTTGTCTCGCGTCTAAGCCTATTCTCAATCACTCTCTCCCATAGTTTCATGGTATGGCTAAGTAACTTTATACCTCTATAGTTACTACACGTTTGCGCATCCCCTTTGTTCTTGTAAATGGGAATAACCTCGCTCAGTCTCCACTCCATTGGCATTTTTGCGCTTCTAAACGTCGTGTTGAAAAGGTTTGTCAACCACCTAACCCCATCATCGCCTAAGCACCGCCACGCCTCTATGGGGATTTGGTCCGGTCCTACTGCTTTGTTTCTCCCCATCTTGCGTAGGGCCACTCTAACTTCCCCATGGTTGATCCTCGTGCAGAAACAGTTGTTTTGGTATTGTGGGGCCATATCATAGCCATGTGGTTCTCCATTCCTAGTCCTTCCCCCATCGAAAAGGGATGAGAAATATTCTTCCCATCGTTACCTAATTTTGTCTTCCTTCACTATGCTTTGACCTGCTTCATCCTTGATATATTTGATGTTAACCAGATCTCTTCGCCGACGTTCCCTAGCTTTGGCTATCCTGTAGATGTCGTTTGCCCCTTCTTTAGAGTCTAGTCTCTTATATAAGTCTTCGTAAGCTTTATCTTTTGCACGTGTAACGGCGATCTTTGCTTCTCTCTTGGCTTCTTTATAGCTATTTTCTATGCTAGTTCTGTCTGCTAGTGTACCCCCTCTAAAGGAGGTGAGCTCCCGAAACCTCGCTTGTTTAAGCGCGACTTTAGTTTGGACCTCGTCGTTAAGCCACCATGATTCTCTACAACCATTTTGGGCTCTCGACGTCCCAACTGCCACTCCCAAGTATTCTTTTGCCACCCCTCTAATAGTGGACGCTAGGTTGTTCCACATCTGATCTGCATCAATAAAGGCTGCATTTTCCATTTCAGCACCCATTCTTTCAACAACATTAGCTCTAAAAGTCTCCGCCTTCTCTCCATTTAAGTTCTTCCAGAGGATTCTGGGTTGTTGTACCTCTCTCGCCCTCCTGTTTACCCGTCCCTGGGTACCTAACTCCATGACCAACAGTCTATGCTGGGATGAACAAGTCCAGGTTGGGAGGACCTTACAGTCCTTACAGTTCCTAAGGTTACCCCTGCGAAGAAGGAAAAAGTCAATTTGGGTACTATGACCCCCACTATGGAAGGTGGCTAGCTGAGCATCCCTCTTCTTGAAGAAAGAGTTTGCAACAACCAGATCATGGGCAATGGCGAACTCGAGAATTGAGTGCCCTTCTTCATTTCTAACCCCATACCCAAAGCCCCAATGGGCTCCCCTATATCCCTCTACCTCCGCTCCTATATGACCATTAAGATCGCCCCCTATAATCAAACGATGGTCCGCTGGACATCCCCTTACAACCTCATCTAACAATTCCCAAAAACTCTTCTTCTCCGCTTCTCCTAAACCTACGTGGGGTGCGTAAGCGCTAATGACCGTGAACGTCTCCTCATTAATTATAAATGTAACCGTCATAATCATATTGCTAAACCTACCCACATCAACAACATGATCCTTGTGTGTTGGGCCTAAAAGGATTCCTACTCCATTTCGAGCTGTCCTAGAGCCCGAGTACCACAACCTGTAGTTATTAATGTCCACCGCCTCCTGTCCCTTCCATCTAGTCTCTTGAACGCACACTATTTCCACCTTACACTTAAGAAAGATATCCACAAGCTCAATCCTCTTGCCCGTCAAAGTTCCTACGTTCCAACTTCCCACTCTAATCTTACCTGGGGTTGCTACTCTACTCCCTCCTCCAACCCCTCTAAAGCTACCCGCCCCTAAACTAGGAGGACATGACCTCACGTGACCATACGAAATTGTGGTGTCTATATTATCCGGTAGGCTACAACGTAACAAAAAAAGCAAGAAAAGCAAGAAAAAAGGAATTAATGTAACTAATTAATAGATAAATATATAAATATAAATATATAGGTATATATATAACCAATAATAATTATATATCTTTAATATTTACTAATTAATAGATAAATATAAAAAAATACACCGTATATGTTGATGTTATGATAACAATTGTAGTATGGATACAAATAGGTATCAAAACAGCAGCAAATAGATACAGTATATATTATTATGGGTATATATAAAAATTTAGTTTTAATATTTAATATTAGATAAATATAATAAGTACTAATATAAGTAGAACGCATAAAAAATATAGAGAGCAAGAAACGGGAAGCAATTAACAAAATATCAAGGTGAAGAAGTAACCGGCCGGAAAAATTTCCGGTAGCAGTCGGCGGATTGACGGCGGACAGTGTAGCCGGCGAGCAAAGGTGGTTTTTTTTTCTATGCGAAAAAGAAACGTTCCCGTGCTAGAGGTGTAATCAGTAAGAGCTTACCCGCCTGGAATTGACCGGAAAACGCAACTCTTTCGCCGGAAAACTCACCTCCGGCTGTTGCACCTGTGGCGCGTGACAGCTCCGGCGCCGGCAAGACCGGTCTTGTTAGGTTCGTACAGTAAAATCGCGTTAGATTAATGTGGCGGTGTCTTCTATTAATCAGCTATTGTGCTGTTATTTACAGGAAAAGAAAAAAATATTGTTGGGAGTTTAGGGATTTTGAACGTTGGGAGAGAAGAAAACAGTAGGAGAGAGAAAAAGAGCAGGGTAGTTGGTACTTTTCATTATTTCTGTTTATTAACTTATTTTTGCATAAATTATAAAATTCCACATTACTATGCACGCAACTCGGGATAAAGTTCCCAATAACGGAACTTCACAGTTTAATTCAGCCCACAAACTCAAATCAATTTAGACAGTCCCTGACCCGCCCAGACAACAGGTGACGACCCGCCCCTCTGGTGAAGAACATGCAATGAAACGGTTGCAAAACATTGGGGCTGCGTCGTTATGCTCATTTCATATCCCATTGGTTATTGATCTTTACGCAGGGAGTACTAAAAGCCTATTTGAAACTGACTAAACTGCTTTTGTTAAATTCTACTCTTAGTATCGTAAATTTTCAACAATCAGATATGATTCGTTTCTTTTAAACCTACATTCTTGCATACGTCCTACGCACATCATACACAATCCTGCTGACGAGATGCTCTTTCCCGTTCTTTGCAAATATTGCGACTGGAGTTCTGAAAATCCTTTGAAGATTGATGGTTTTTCTCTCATCAACAATCAGTTCCTGAACTGTAATGAAATCATGATTTCAAAGAAGTTATGTATGTTCGAGCCTTTGGCTGATAATGTTTACTGGTACGCCTTGCTTGCTATTTGATATCCTTGATACCAATCGAGTCATGTACGGATACACATGGTTTCCTACTGAAGGAAATTATGACTAGTTTGATTTGACTTTAGCCTACATCATTGGGTGCGCTTGTTCACCCAAGATGGGTCCCGTTGACTACGATGAATGGCATTGGTTCCCATATGACTCTGACGTAAACTACGATTACACCACTCAAGTGCTCCCTGCTCCTAAGCGCTACTTCCGCGGTGATTATGATTATGCAACACGAGGTGCAACTCCACGTCAACGTGACCCGATGCTTTATTTGTTTTTATCGAACTAATAAATTACAATACACACACTCTAGCCATCATGCTATACCTAAAGTATGTTGAATATCCTCAAATCAGATAAAAAAAATTCTTGCTTGTCAAAACTCCTCTCGTTTGTGTTGGAGATCATTGTTTTCGTCGAAAAGTTGCCAATCAAGTCACGACGTAAAAAATCGTTACAGAAAAGGAGAAGCTGTCAAGCAATATGCAAAACTATCGGCGAGTTCACCTCCGTGTAAATAAACAACAAAGAATAAGATTATCGTAAATATCAACATTTATTCCAGTTTGTACGTTCTACGACCTCCTATTCAAAATGTAAGAGACTATTAAAAATATTATATAGAATGTTTAGATTTGTTAGGATTCTTGAGTATTAATCTTTGGTTAATTATAGGCTCTTGTAATCATACTCATTGAATAAAAGATAATAACCTACAAGGTTTTCTATTATTCATACACATATTGTGTAAATTTGGTTGAATTTTGTGATCTTGTTACTAATATAGAGTAGGCATGTGCATGATTAAGTCTGGAAATTTGGGTCAAAATGCAAGTATGGGTTATGTTTTTTACTGACATGATGTCATTTTTTTCGACGTTAGAGTTTAGACTCTTAATTTGGAGGCTATTTGATGAACTTTTAGTTGTTTGAAGTTGATTAAAACTCCACAATTTTATTCCCTATTATTTGTTTTTGAATATCGAATCGAATCTTGTTGCTCTGTGGGAACTCCTATAAGGTGGTAATGATCGACTTAATTTTAAATTCTATCATAGATGTGTTCAGTTTCCTTTTTTACAAACTACGATACGAGGATAATTAGATTCTTATGTTGCTGATATTTTGTTGAAATATTTGATTTAATTTTTTGTTTGTTTGTTGACTTAATACGAGTTTTTTATGTAGTTTTAGCGTTAAATGGTTTTGATACTTTATTTTGTGACTGCAGTGCTACTGTTATGTGTGCGATGTTGCTGCACCGTGCAAGTTATGGACTGGAGGTAGTGGCGGCCATTGTCATGCCATTCACAATGAAGGTTGGAAGCATGTGAGGAAAATAGCAAGAATTACCCAAAATTGGTGAAGATTGTAATCGACTCCAAATACTAGTTTCTTGATAAGGTTTAGTAATGACCAACTAAATCTCGGTGGGCCCCTTTTGAATAGTGTACAAAGTTTATAGATTTTAGATGATAAGCAAGTCATAGCATTTTATATAATGATGCAAGATTAACCTGTGAGCAGTTTATGTTGTGCTACCATGCTAGTTAGTGTTGCTTATCTATGTTATAAAGAGTAAGAAAATAAGCTTTGTTGTTTTTGGCGCTTTTATTTTACTTTCATTATTATGCGAAAATGTAGTTTCTTGTAGAATGTGATTATTTTGAAGACATTTGCATTAGAAGAGAATGTTGCTTTAAGTTTCAAGTCAATTGATAGGTGACTAAACCAACCTATTCATTTGAGTTAATGTGTTATTAGTGGTATGGCAACCACATACCTACTATTTAAGGTGTAATCCTTTAGTGCCATATGGAGGTAAAACTGTTATGTGCAGTTTGACTTTTAAGGTCAAAGTGTGCAGGAAACCATAAAGTATTATCAAGATATTTATTTGGATCTTGATGTTCTGGAAGCTGCAATTTTTATTTTTTGGAAAGATAGGATGATGCAATTTGGGACTTTGAGTTACAATTGAAGCTGCAAAAATAGATTGAAGTCAATTAAAGTCACAGGTTGACTCTCAAAAGCCAAACTGCAGTAGGACAAATTTTACTAACTTTTGTGATTGTGATATGTGATATGTGATATATGTTATAGCAAAAGGGTCACGCCAAGGAAGGAGCATTGTAAAGGTAGGGAGAGTCTGTACCACCAACAACGCCCCCCCCCCCCCCAAATAAAAATGACATTTGTAGTTCTTTTTAGTTATGAATATTTTAAATTTACTAAATCAGAATGCCTACGAAAGAGACATGACAAAAATGGCTCTTTAATATCAATAAAAATTCACTTTTTTTTCATCGATAGGGCATAAAAATTAATTTCAAATTAAATAAGTATATAAAGTTAACAAAATCAACCTTTTTTTTTTTGAAAAGCAGAATATGTTTTTATTGATCTCAAACACACGAATACAGTGGCCCGAAAGGTCATCAGTACATGCTCACAAACAAAAAAAAAAAAAAAAAAAAAAAAGACACCACGATGAGATGCTTTTTTTTTTTTTGAAAAGCAAGTAAAATTGTATTAATATAAAGGAGTCAATTACAAATCCCTATAAGACTATACATCGTATCAAATGATGGAAATTTACATTAAGGAGCTATAATATTTTGGAACGAGGCCCCGCAACGCACCGCGACACTTAAAAATATAAGCTGGGAGGGAGCAAACCAACAGTATCGCAGTTGCGATGACAAAGTTGATCGCAACCACCCAATTAGTCAAGTGCGAAACGACGACCACAGCCCAAAATATAATAGCGAATTATCACGTGTGGTTTTCGGAGGGTATCATAGACTCGATTTTAGCCTATACCCATTCTTTGCGTGTTCGAGGAAATGTAGAAAGATGGATTGATGAGCCATTGATGCCAATCGATTAATGTCTTTTTTGTCCTTTTTGAGATCCATGCAAAGGTTTGGGATTGAATTTCGGTGAGGATGATTGCGACATTCCATTCCTTTTTACTGAAGACTTTAGCGTTGCGGAATTTCCAAATTATATATAATGAGGCCCATTTGGTGGCTTGCCAAATTGAAATACCGGTATGTGTAGAAGCGAAGTTTTGATCGTTTGAGGTGATGTCATGGATGTTGGTTAAAGAATTATTAGGGAGGTTCCACCATTGAAGAATAGCATTCCAAATCGATGTTGTTTTTGGACAATGGAAAAGGACATGTTCTATAGTCTCGACCTGTGAATTACAAAGTGGGCAAAGTAATGTGTCGAGGTCGATGCTACGTTTGTTAAGTTCGACTCTTGTTGGGATTCTTCCATTTATTATACACCAAATGAGAATGTTGACTTTAAGTGGTATGAGTTTATTATTTGGTGTTGTAATTGTTGTGTGAGAATTAGCCAGTTTTAGGTTGTCGAGGGTGCGGGCTAGTGATTTTGTTGTGAAGGTGCTGGATGGGTCGAGATTCCATTTCCAGGTGTCGGGTTTATCGGTGAGGCAAATGGAGGTTAAAAGGGAATTTAGCTCAGATAATTCAGTGAGTACACGACCCGAGGGTGTTCTTGACCAGCTCCACAAGCCGGTGGTAGAAGAGTTGTGTGTTGCGATCCTTTCTGAGACCAATGCGTGCTTGTTTGTTTCAAGCATAAACAGTCTTCGGAATGTATTACAAAATTTGTCAGTTCCGCACCAGTTGTCTAGCCAGAATTTGGTGTTAATCCCGTTTCCGATGCTAATAACGAAAGAGGTGGAGAAGTTGGTTCCGATGCTGTCCGCTGTCTTTCCTGCTTTAATAATTCCATTCCAAATCGTGCTACCTTAAATATTTCTAGAAAAAACGTTAGCGCAAACCCCGCCCCCCGCCCCATAGATGCTCGATATGATTTTAACCCATAGTGCGTTATTTTCGTTGTGAAATCTCCACCACCATTTACATAGCAGTGATATGTTTTTACAGCGTAAGGATCCGATGTTTAACCCGCCTTTATCATAAGGTGACAAAATTTGTTCCCATTTTATCCAATTAATTTTGTTTTCATTTTCCGATCCCCCCAAAAAAAATTTCCTTCTTTTAGTTTCAAGTGCATTAATAATTTTAGTCGGTGCGTGGAAAAGGGAGAAGTAGTAGAGTGGGAGGCTGGATAACACAGATTTGATTAGGGTGAGTCTTCCACCATATGATATGGTTTTAGCTTTCCAGTCAGAGAGACGTTTATCGAATTTATAGAGGATGGGTTGCCAAGAGGATGCTTTTGAGGTGGGGACGCCAATAGGAAGTCCGAGGTATGTGAACGGGGTGGAGCATGCCGAACACCCAATGAAATTGGCCATTACTTCGACCTCATTCTTTGGCACCCCAATTCCTTATAGATTGCTTTTTTTAATATTGACTTTTAGCCCAGAAATGTTTTCGAAACACTTTAACAATTTAGAGACGCTTTTAGTGTTGCGTTTGCTCCATTCACCGAAGAAGATTGTGTCGTCCGCATATTGAAGATGAGATACCACAATCTTATCGTGACCAACGCATACACCGCGGAATTGATCGTTTGCAATGGCACGCTTGGTGAGAATGTTAAGACCTTCTGCAGCGATGATGAAAAGGAAGGGGGAGATTGGATCACCCTGACGAATGCCCCTACCAGGAGTGAACTTCGACGTAGGGGAACCGTTGATAAGGATAGAGATGGTGGACGATGAGAGACATGCATTGATAAACTTAATCCATTTATTTCCGAATCCCATACATCTCATAGTATCGAAAAGGAAATCCCATTCGATGCAATCAAATGCCTTTTCGAAATCTACTTTGAAGATGAGACCCTTTTGTTTTTTTCTTTTTAATTCATCAATTATTTCGTTGGCTATTAGAACGCTATCTAGGATGTTACGACCTTTTAGGAAAGCTGTTTGTTCGATGCCTATTAATTTATGTATTATTTTTGCAAGACGATTGGAGAGTATTTTAGTGAGAATTTTGTAATAGCTTCCAAATAAACAGATCGGCCGATATTCATGGAATCTGATAGGGTTGGATTTTTTAGGAATTAATGTGAAGAAAGAGGCGTTACAGCCCTTGGAGATTTCAGCATTCAGCCAAAACCAATCAAGGGCGTTAATGAGATCCTCTTTTATCAGCCACCAATACTCTTTGAAAAATTTCATGTTGAATCCGTCAGGACCGGGAGCTTTTGAGCTTTCGCAGTCATGAAGGGCATTCCACACTTCTTTTTCAGTAAAACGGGCTTCAAGAAAGTGGTTGTCCTCCTGGGTGATATAGGAACGGTGAGGTTCATTTTCGAATGGACAATTTCCTTTACGTTTTTTAGAGTTAAATAGTGATTCAAAATATTTAAGCGCTTCATTTTTTATGATGTTGGGGTTTTCAGACCATGTACCATTAAGTGAAATACCACGGATGTTATTTTTATTTAAGCGTCTTTTAATATAATTATGGAAGTATTTGGAGTTTTCGTCGCCTTCAAGATTCCATTTAATACGAGCTTTTTGTTTTAGCATGTTTGTTTTCTGTTTTTCTGTGATGCCCCGTACAAAACCATCGTGTACAAATCATCAACAACAGGATCATTACAAGGTTAAGTACTATATGCTGTAATAAAAGAAGTTGCATTCACGATTAAAAAGGTGACGTCATAACCGACATCAAATGTTTTACACCAACAGTATGCTTCTACGAATAGCAAGCATGAATAAATGAATGTGACCCTTAGGTCGTTACAAAACATAGTTCAAAAGTATTAAAGTTTAAATGCAAAATAAAGTGTTTCATGCAGTTGACATCTCTAGAGCAGCGGGTGTCTACAGCAAGTCTAGTAACACAGCGGAAGCAAACCTTAGGCACCTGAGAAAAACATGCTTAAAATGTCAACACAACGGTTGGTGAGCTATAGTTTAAGTCTAACAGTAATAAGGTAGGCCACGAGATTTCAATGCTACAAAGAGCGTTTCAAAACGATATGATAAAGTATATGCTTAACCGTGGGCACTTGGTAACTAACTTAACGTTTATACCCCCTGAAAGTACACTTGGCAAGTGCGTATGATTACGAAGTATTAATCACTCGTTAAATGCTAGCGCGACTAGCCCGAGTGGGGGTGTCAAACCCTATGGATCCATATCTAAGATTCGCGTTCACCGGTTCAAAAACCAATGACTAAACGTTACCGAGCTAAAGGGAATGTTTATGCCGTTGTATAACCCACACATATATAAGTTTTTAAGTACTCGTGCCTAGTATGTAAAACATAAAACGTGCATGTATTCTCAGTCCCAAATAGTTAAAGTAAAAAGGGATGCTATAACTCACAATGATAATGTAGTCGTAAAGTCGGTTCGGAAAGGTGTTCAAGTAATCGGTCCGAAGGTCCTCAACCTAAGTCAAATAGTACTAAGTCATTAAATCGTCCCAAAAGGTTTAAAAGCATGTAAATAAGGTCTTAAGGTTCATCATCAAACAAAAGGCGTAAAGTAAGTTTCGTTCATGAAAGTAGTTTAAAACAAAGGCTGAGTTCGGTCAGTCACCACAGCCTCTACACCTACTGAAATAAGGTGAGATCAGTGGCCATGGCTCCGTATACGAGTCCTTTAAGTGTGGTAAAATTTACAGAAGCAAACTCATCTTCGTTTGACCGTGGCGACGGTCTAAGTGCGAGTAGGTCAGAAATTTCTGCACAACGTTAAAAGGACATAGTGACGATCGGAGGGCCATAAATCCTAAACCGTAACTCGGATTAAGACGAGTCCTATATGAAAAGTTATCTAAAAGAATGGAGCTATCTGAAAATCAAGGTTACAGTAGCCTAGGTGTACTGTTCTGTTACAGAAACCAGAAAAACAGAAACTATAAACAGAAAACAGAAAAAAAATAAATGGACATAGTGACGCTCGGAGGGCCATAGATTCTAAACCGTAACTCGGATTAAGACGAGTCTTATATGAAAAGTTATCTACTCGAAAAGATATATTTGAAAATAAAGGTCTCAGTAGCCCAAGTCTATTGGTCTGTTACAGAGACAGTAGGACAGAGGGCTGTAAACAGAAAACAGGAAGTTAAAAGTGAGTTCCGGTGGTCTTGGTGCTTGATGTTCATCATGGTTCTCATCCTTGATGCATATAGCTTCAAGTGTACAACTCATTGATGTGTTTGCATCATCTTAACCAAGATTTAACCATCATAACACTAGTGTAAGTCTATGATATGAAGCACAACTCACATAAGAGTTGTATGAAGTTTGATGAACCAAAGTTGCATCAAGATCATATATTCAACACATGCATGAATTAGAAAAGTAATATTGTACTACAAACTTGAAAATAAACTAACTAATTAAGACCTTAAGTGGTTAGTTTGATCTTGAAGATCCAAGACCCAAAAGTTATTAAGTAAATTTTTATGTTCTTGAACCTTTTAAAGTTAATCTTTAGTTCAAGATAAATGAGATCAAAGTTAACTTGTAACACTTGACCATCTACAACCAAAATCACGATTTTAATACATGAACAAATGAAGAAATAAACTAATTACACAAGTAGTAAGTTCATGGGTTTCATACTTTTAAAGATGCAAGCCTAAGTCTTGATCTTTAGAAAGTAAACTTTTAAGTTTACTAACATGCATTCAAGTAATGATTTGTACAACCCATGAACTTTAATCTTTCAAGGCATTAGATGTAGAACATAAACTAGGAAGTTTAGTTCTTGCATGTTCTTGTTATGAACAAGATAGATGAAGAATCAAACTAGGAAGTTTGATTCTTGTAACTAGTAATTAACAACAACAAGTAAGTAATAACTAACAAGACAAGTAAGTAAACCATAACAAGAACAATTAAACAACAAACAATGATGATGATATAGGGAGTATATGTTACGGTTTTTGCAAGAAGAGAAGGAGAGAAGAAAGCTCAAATTACTCACAAGAATGGAGAGAAAGTTGAGAGGAAAATGCAAGTATTGTGTGTGTAAAAGTGAGGAGGTAGCATGCTAGTAGTTAAGTAGTCAAAGTTTGAAACAAAAACAACCTCCAAGGCCATTTAGGCCGTGAGGTTCCCTCACCAATGGGGTGGTCAACATGCTAGATTCTTGCATGGGGTGTGGTGTTTTGTGTGGAATGGGAAAAGTTAAGTGCATGAGGGAATATCACTAGCATGCTTGTAAGTGTTTATTATTAGTTTAATCTAGTTATTCCAAGATTTATATTAACAAGTTACTAGCCTAAAGTTGGGCTTCTAGTAGTCCTTTAGGATGTAGGGTGGGCTTATAAGTCCAATATCATGAGTCCATAACACTAATAAAGGCCCAAGTTCAATTAGTTAACAAATAAATCCAATAAGAGCCCAAATAATTAACTAGTAGTCATAATTAATTAAAATGATTAATAAAACTAATCATGAATGTAAATAATATTCTAGAATATTATTCGTAAAAGTTTCGCGTGTCACAAAGACGTTTCGGGCCATCAAAAGTCATGTACGGTTAATCATGACAACAAGTAAATGTAATAGCATACGTTCGTATAATCAAAAGTATTAATAATAATAATTATTAATTAACGTTGGTAAAGTCAGGGTCATTACATTACCCACCTGTTAAAGAAAATTTCGTCCCGAAATTTTAAGCTGAGGGAGATGAAGGAGCTGGAAAAAGGTGAGGATACTTCCGCATCATCTGATCCTCTCGTTCCCAAGTAAACTCAGGTCGTCGTTTGGCATTCCATCGTACTCGTACAATCAGAATCTTGTTGCGTTTCAAAGTTTTGATCTCACGATCCATAATTTCAACAGGTTCTTCCACAAAGTGGAGTTTGTCATCAATCGTAAGTTCCTCCAGTGGTATGATAAGTTCAGGTGCAGCAAGACACTTCTTCAAGTTTGACACGTGAAAGGTAGGATGAACTGAGCTCAATTGTGTTGGTAGATCCAAACGGTAAGCAACGGGTCCAACACGTTCCAAGATCTCAAAAGGACCAATGTATCGTGGGTTTAACTTTCCACGTTTTCCAAAACGGATCACACCTTTCCAAGGTGCAACCTTCAACATTACACGATCACCAACGTTGAATTCAAAGTCTTTACGTTTAAGATCAGCATAACTCTTTTGACGATCGCGAGCAGTCTTAAGCCTAGCATTAATCTGAGCAATCTTCTCCGTCGTTTCATGGACTACGTCGGGTCCGGTGATTTGCTTTTCGCCTACGTCGGCCCAACAAATAGGAGATCGGCACTTACGGCCATACAATGCTTCAAAAGGTGCAGCATTAATGCTCGAGTGATAACTGTTGTTGTAAGAAAATTCGGCGAGTGGCAAATGCCTTTCCCAGGCCTTTCCGAAATCGATAACACATGCACGCAACATGTCCTCCAACGTCTGAATCGTTCGTTCACTTTGCTCGTCAGTCTGAGGATGATAAGCAGTACTCATGTCAAGACGAGTTCCCATGGCTTCTTGCAAAGAACGCCAAAATTTAGAAGCAAAACGGGGATCGCGATCTGAGATGATCGATAAAGGTACACTGTGTCATGATACAACCTCCTTGATGTATAGATGAGCAAGTCTTTCCATTGTATCAGTTTCCTTCATCGCTAGGAAGTGTGCAGATTTGGTAAGGCGGTCAACAATAACCCAAATAGTATCGTATCCGCCCACCGTCTTTGGTAGTTTGGTAATGAAATCCATTGTGATCCTTTCCCACTTCCATTGTGGGATCTCCGGCTGTTGAAGCAATCCAGAGGGCCTCTGATGCTCGGCTTTAACCTTCGAGCAAGTCAAACACTTACCAACATAAGTTGCAACGTCTTTCTTAAGATTCGGCCACCAATACTGTTCTCTAAGGTCGTGGTACATTTTGCCCGCTCCAGGGTGAATCAAATACCTCGATTTGTGTGCTTCATCAAGTATAAGGTTCCGTAAATCTCCATAAAGAGGTACCCAAATTCTTCCGGCATAACATGGGGTGTGGTGTTTTGTGTGGAATGGGAAAAGTTAAGTGCATGAGGGAATATGACTAGCATGCTTGTAAGTGTTTATTATTAGTTTAATCTAGTTATTCCAAGGTTTATATTAACAAGTTACTAGCCTAAAGTTGGGCTTCTAGTAGTCCATTAGGATGTAGGGTGGGCTTATAAGTCCAATATCATGAGTCCATAACACTAATAAAGTCCCAAGTTCAATTAGTTAACAAATAAATCCAATAAGAGCCCAAGTAATTAACTAGTAGTCATAATTAATTAAAATGATTAATAAAATTAATCATGAATGTAAATAATATTCTGGAATATTATTCGTAAAAGTTTCGCATGTCACAAAGACGTTTCGGGCCATCAAAAGTCATGTACAGTTAATCATGGCAACAAGTAAATGTAATAGCATACGTTCGTATAATCAAAAGTATTAATAATAATAATAATTATTAATTAACGTTGGTAAAGTCAGGGTCATTACATTTTCTTTTTCAATTTGTTGCATTTTGTTGTTAATCCAGTTTTCTTTTTCTGATTCGGTTAGTGGTCTAGATTCCGCGATTTTCTCCCATTCATTAGATGTGTTAAGATGATCGTTAATTTCGTTATCGAGGTTATTTAATTGTAGACTACATTTTTTTAGTTCAAGTTTTACGTTTTTTAATTTATTTCGAAGAATACAATTCGGACGGTTACCATTAACAGGGAGTAGCCATGTGTTTTTTATTATTTCATCAGCATTTTTAAGTTTAAGCCAAGTATTGAAAACACCCGTGGGTTTTGGACCAAAATTAACGAAGGAATTCTTTAGAATGATTGGGCAGTGATCAGACAGGTCACGATCTAATGTTTTTGAGGAGATGTCGGGCCATAGTTGAAGCATACTTTCAGAGATAAGGAATCGATCAAGTTTACTGAATTTTAATTTGCTTAGGCACATACGTGTGTATTTTTTACCCCCTAGGGGGAGATATATAAGATTAGCATTTAGGATGAATTTATTAAAATTATCAGCCCATGTTTGTTTAAAGTTGCAGTTAAGACGTTCGGAATTAGATCTGACTTCGTTAAAGTCGCCAAAGATAATATGAGGAACATCGATGGATTCAATTAGTTTATTAACTTCAGACCAAAATCTAAGCTTTTTCTGGTGTGAATGCGGACCGTAAACATTAATGAAGAAAATATCTGAGTCGTAACCCACCCATTTGCCCTTGATGGCAAGAAAAAATTCACCCTCAACAGCAAGGTCAAATAGGAAACTCGATGGGTCCCAGATAAGTAGTAGTCCGCCCGAGGCTCCGATTGCGTTTTTTTGTACAAATTTAAGGTTGGAGTTGTACCAAAAAGATTCAATTAGAGAATCAGGAGAATTACTACATTTTGTTTCTTGGAGTCCAAGGATAACCGGATTTTCATTGTTACAGATTTTTTTGAGCCAAGTGATTTTACCCGATTGACCCAAACCTCGAATATTAAGTGAGATGCAAGACATTAAAAAAAACTTACAAAACGAGAAGGAGAGTAGGAGCTCAGACTTCGGCGTCCCATCGAATGCCAATTCCTTGACCGAACTCTTGTGTGTCAATAGAACCACATGAACCTTTAGGATGATTGTTCCCATTCGAACTTTTGCTTTTTGATGATGTCTTCGATGTAGTACCAACAATTTTAGGTGTGGAGGTCGTATTACAGTTTAAATTCGAATATTTCAGTTTTTGTCCGCTTCTTGCACAATGTTTGACAAATAGGAATTTGGATCTTGTGTTTTTTTTGCTAGGATCGGTAGGCGGTAAAGTGCTGATGTCGGACTTCGATGTAGTTTTAGGACCCAGTTTTTTGATGCTTTTTTGTTGCGCATTATTTCAGGGTTCCCATTATTCAAATCAGACGTGGTAGTCTGTTTAGGAGCATCAGACATGGTAGTCTGTTTTTGGTTCAGGGGTGAAGACACTTTGGACTGTGAACCGAATACATGAGTTTTTGCAGGAACAGTTTCAGCAGCAGAGGGTCGATTTGGTTCAGCTGGAGCCTTATCAGGTGAGTAGACCAAATTGTTTTGAGAAGGGGAGTTGGGCTTATTGGGCCCAGGTGTGTTTTCATAGGCCGTGGGGTTTTGTTCATTATGGGAGGGAAAGAAATCAGTGGGTTTGGTTTGATTATTTAGAAGGGAATTAATTAGGTCGTTTGGGCTACGGGGTAGTATTGGTTCCGAAGAGGGGTGGTTGTTACTCGGTGTTGAGATGCTAGATTGTGAGGAGGTTTGGTGAATCGGATGTGGAGAAGTATACGAATCATTGGACATTTGTGTATCCGAGATGTGAGTGTCACCACTAGTGTTCACGTTAGGGGAATGAGGGTAGGGATCATTGTTTTTGTCACAGGAAGTCGAGGGGCTAGTGTGGGTATTTGGGAAGGCGGTGGTTTCAATGCGTTTTAAAGATGGTGGAGAGTGTTGATTATTAGTTTTTTCATGTGGAGAGTTATGAGTAGAATTTTCATCGGGTGCATTGTTTCTATGGCTTTCGGGGTTTTGAGAAAAGTTGTCATCAAAGGGTTAATCGTCACCCATATATGAGTTATTATCAGATAAGTATTCATCGGATTGTGCCTCTTCATCATCCCATTCCGATGATTCATTATCAATAGAGTTAAAATCAACCGGTTGTTCGGGGCATTCATGTAAGACCCTAATCTTCATTGTACAGCAGAGTAAATAGGGTACATGAAGTGTGGGTGACCTTGTATATTAAAACAGAGGTCAGAGGGCGAACTGAACAGGGTGCGCTCAGCGCACACTTAGGGGTGCGTCTGGCGCACTCCTCACTGTAGCCGGGTTCTGTTGTTTTATTCAGATATTTTGATGGGCATTTTGGTAATCTCACTTGTGGACGTGTTGGAGGCCAGTAGGTCAGATCTTGGGGTATCATTCACTCCATTTTCAACAACCTTATCTTCTTCACTTTAATTTTGGAGAAAGAGTGTGATTTCTTGAGTGAGAAAGCTTAAATCCAAGAGGAAGAAGTTGTTCTCTGGCCAAAGTGCGGGTATTAAAGTCGTTCATCTACTCACTAGCTACGTTGGGGTTGTAGTGGTAAGCTTTAATCTTGATTTCCCTACTTTGATTTTGTGTAGGGTTAGGGTTTGGGTAATTGAAGAACATAAAACCCATAATTGTTGATTTTGGGTGTTCTTGGGTAAGATGGAGTCATGAAGACTCAATGGTAACTAACTTAGGGTTTCAAAGTGTTAATTGATGTTATGAGTCCTAATTGGTTAGTTAATTACTAGCACACCTAGCTAATTGGTAAATGGGTGTTAGTTGGGTTAGTGGATGACCCGAAATGGGTGTGTTGACTTTAAATGAGTCAAAGGGGTTAATGATTTACCTAGTTTGGGATTATGGGTATGAATTACCTTAATTGTGTTATAGTTAGTGTTGATAGACCTTAATCACTAGCTTTTAAGTGATTGACGAGGGTCTTGACCCTTAAGGGGCGGTTTTGGTGAAAATGGGGCATTTAATGCATTTAAGTCATTAAATGCACTTGAGTGAATTATTGGTGTTTAGCCCAACAAGTTTGTTTGTTGATTGAGTGCTTATTGTATTAGGTACTCGGCTTTGAAGCATTCGAAAGTATAAAATCATCACCAAATCGTTGAGGTGAGTGGAATAATTATATATGTATGTATATGATTTATTTACTTGTGGGGTATGGGTTAAAGTTCGATGTTGACGATACCATAACCTAGAGTATATTGTTGGTTCGTTTTGATGAGGGTTTAAGTTCGATGTTGACGATACCTCATGTATGGATTTAAAGTTCGATGTTGACGATACCTCATGTATGGATTTAAAGTTCGATGTTGACGAAGCCATACCGCTAGTGTAGTGAAATTCGATGAGGGTTTAAGTTCGATGTTGACGATACCTCATATGTGGGTTTAAGTTCGATGTTGACGATACCACATTTATTGGGACGAATGGGTATTAAGTTCAATGTTGACGATACCATTCGTTGAGCTAGCCTTGGGATTCGAATATTAATGGATGTTGTGAACATCAATGCTTATGTATTGTGTTATAATGTATTGTGTTGTTGCATTATATGATATTGTTATACTAGCTTATGTTATCGAGGATTTAGCGTTATACATTATAAAGGTATGCTAATTATGTTGCTAGTATGTATGCGGATGTGTTGTAAGTGTTTGCAAGTAAGTAAGTTATATATTTATATGTAAAATTATTGCATTCACTAAGCTTTGCTTACCCTCTTGTTGTTTATCTTTTTATAGGCTCGGGCGTTGACAAGGGTAAGGGCGTACGGTTGGATTAGAGATTTTCCGCTTGTTGTTTGATAGGGGACGCTTTTGGATGTGATATCTTTTGGAGTTTGACCGAGATTTGGGTAGTTTAACCCCAAACACCATGCTCTTAGTGTCGTTTGGAATTTAAACTAGTGTGGTCGAAACTCGAACTTTTGTATGAAACTCGTAAAACGGCCGATGTGGGCCCCATTTTGTAAAACTCATTTTATTATTGAATCGTGTGAGTTTTAACCATTATAACATGTTGTGAAAAGCGTTTCATCTAAATATGTCGGGAAGTGGGAGATCTTTATTTGAAAATTGATAAAACCGGACAGAACTGAATGTGGGCCTGTGCGCGCCGCGCACCCCATGGAGTGCGCATGGCGCACTCTACTGATAAAAAAAAAAAAAAATTTGTTTCGCGTATTCGGTTGGTTATTGGTTTGGGTTGTTACAAGTGGTATCAGAGCATGGTCTAAGGGATTTAGGCGACTTGAGATAGGTGCCTAGACTTAGACTTATTGTGTACGCGCTTTATGCGGGACTTGTAGGAGACGGGTCGGACCGGGAGTTGATTAGTGTTTAGGTTTATGTGAACTAACCTTGCGCTATTTGTTTTGTGTTGTGTTAGCAAACATCAAGCGAGATAGACGTTGTACTAGCAAGTTAATGCGACGTGCCCGCATAACAATGATTAGCTACCATTGTTACGGGTTCAAATCGTGTCAAACAAGCGATGTACGATGATTGTTGAGCAAGATGGGATAGTGCGGTGTATATGTATATACGTATGTGTTAAGTCCTTTTCGTTTCGTTGCTTAATTTACTTCGTTTTATAGAATGAAGATGAGAAATGGACACGACACCAATGACGGAAGTACGAGTGAGGACGTTGAACTCACGACCAAGGTCGAGGCCATCTTTAAAAGGCTAAAGAAGGATTTTCTTAACGATGTTCGAAAGGTTTTCCAAGAGTCGGTTGATGGACAAGTGACCGCAATGATAAATGAACGAATGAAAGCCGCAATAGAGGAGGCTTTGGAAGCAAGAAATATTTATTCTCAAGGCGAAGGGGGTGAAGGTAATGGTGGGGGTGGAAGGCGGGACTTCCACTACAAAAATTTCAAGGATACTCAACCTCCGATGTTTAATGGGGTGAGGGATCCATTGAAAAGCACTTGTTGGATTTCCGATATCGAGGGAGCGTTCCGTACTGCGGAATGTCCTCCCGAGAAGAAGACGAGGTATGGGTCTAGCATGTTGCGCGAAGAAGGCAAGTTGTGGTGGGACGATAAAATCAAATTATATGGTGAAGAGCAATGCATGAGCTTGACATGGGAGGAGTTTAAGAAGGAATTTTTCCAAGAATACCGAACTTCTTCCGATCTTGATAGAATCCGGGACGAGTTGCACAATTTGCAACAAGGTTCAATGGACTTGGTCACTCTCAAGTCTACCTTCTTGGCAAAGACTCGTTTTTGTCTGGAATATGTTGGTGACGATCACAAGCTAATGAAAGATTTCTACCGTACCATGAATGATGAGTATAAGGGTAAGATTAGTCAAGGAGCGGCTAAGTCTTTTGAAGAGTTATTTGAATTGGCTAGGGGTTTTGAGCCGGAGGTTTCAAGAAAAAGCGATTTCACTTTTTCTAAAAGAAAGTTTGAAGGTTCTAGTCATTCTAACTTTTCCAACAAGAAGAACAAGAACAAGAAGGGTTCTGAAAGTGTAAATAGTGTGAAGAAGGGAGGTTTCGGGAACTTTATCCCTACTTGCTACAATTGTGGAGTACGAGGTCATTTGGCTCGGGATTGTACAAAGCCTCCTTCAACAAACAAGCTCACTTGTTTTAATTGTAACAAAGAAGGACACCAAAAGTCGGAGTGCCCCGACTTGAACACCGATCATGTTAAACGGTTGGAGAAAGCGGCGAGCACGGCTTGGGGTTGCAACTATTTGATGACGAATGAGGAGGCCAAGCAATCCAACGAAGTCGTTTCAGGTAGTTTCATGGTTAACTCTAATCCGGTACGAATCCTATTTGATAGTTGTGCCAATTTATCGTTTGTTTCTCCAAGATTCGTGCCTAAGTTAAATAAACCGCTAGTTAAGTTAAGTCATCCGGTAGAAGTTGAAATAGCGGATGGCAAGACGGCGCTAGTGGTTGATGTGTGTGAAAATTGTAACGTTGTGTTTGGTGCCGAAAATTTTAAAATCGATCTCATTCCGATGACTTTGGGTGATTTTGATATCGTCGTTGGTATGGATTGGCTCGATCATAATAGAGCCGATATTGCATGCCATGATAAGTTTATTCGGGTAAAGACCCCAAGTGGGGGAGAGTTAATTATTCATGATGATAAGCGGAGAAGACTTGTGCCGATATGCACTTTTGCAAGGGCACGTCGTTTCCTTGTTAGTGGTGGCATGGCTTTTCTTTCCCATGTTGTTGATACTCGAGATGATCCACCATCTATTCGTGAAATTCTGGTGGTGAATGAATTTGAAGACGTTTTTCCGGATGAGTTACCGGGTGTTCCGGCAGAAAGACAAGTTGAATTTCGCATTGAGTTGGTTCCGGGGGCTACCCCCATTGCTAAAACTCCTTATCGTTTAGCGCCGACGGAAATGCAAGAGTTATTAAATCAAACCCAAGAGCTACTTGAAAAGGGTTTTATCCGACCGAGTGTTTCGCCATGGGGCGCTCCGGTTTTATTCGTGAAGAAGAAGGATGGTAGTATGCGGATGTGCATCGATTATCGGGAGTTGAACAAAGTGACGATCAAGAATTGTTATCCTTTGCCTAGGATTGATGATTTGTTTGACCAACTCCAAGGTGCAACGTATTTCTCCAAAATCGACCTACGGTCCGGCTATCACCAAATGCGGGTCCGTGAGGAAGATATAGAGAAAACGGCTTTTCGAACGCGTTATGGGCATTTTGAGTTTGTGGTAATGCCTTTTGGTCTTACGAATGCACCGGCGGCATTCATGGACCTTATGAACCGAGTGTGCCAACCTATGTTGGACAAGTCGGTAATTGTGTTCATTGACGACATACTTGTCTATTCGAAGAGTATGAAGGAACATGAACATCATTTGTGGAGTGTGTTAAGGACGTTGCGGAAGGAGAAGTTGTATGCTAAATTCTCCAAATGTGACTTTTGGCTAAGGGAAGTTCAATTCCTTGGCCATATTGTGAACGAAAATGGTATTCAAGTGGACCCGGGGAAGATTGAGATGGTAAAGAGTTGGGGACGACCGACTATGCCCACGGAAATCCGAAGTTTTCTCGGATTGGCCGGTTATTATCGTCGGTTTATCCAAGACTTTTCTAAGATCGCTTCTCCATTGACAAAATTGACAAGAAAGAACGCAAGATTTAATTGGGAGAACGAGCAAGAAATTGCTTTTCAATTGTTAAAAGAGAAGTTATGTCAAGCTCCGGTGTTAGTATTGCCGGAAGGTATGGAAGACATGACGGTTTATTGTGATGCTTCTTTAAATGGGCTCGGGTGTGTTCTAATGCAAAGGGGAAAAGTCATCGCTTATGCCTCTCGACAATTAAAGGAACACGAAACGAGATATCCGACTCATGATCTTGAGTTGGCGGCGGTTGTTCATGCGTTGAAAATTTGGCGCCATTACTTGTATGGTGTCAAGTGTACGATTTATTCGGATCACAAGAGTTTGAAACATCTTTTTGATCAAAGAGATTTGAATTATCGTCAACGTAGATGGATGGATGTGGTGAAAGATTATGATTGTGAAATACTTTATCATCTGGGTAAGGCTAATGTGGTCGCGGATGCGTTAAGTCGAAAGAGTCACCACCCGGCGTTACGATTGGGATTGTTACATATGATTATTACTAATGATTTTCTTGAAAAACTTGGTGTGATTCAAATTGAAGCTTACGTTCACAACAAGCATGTGGAACGGATTGTGGGGCAATCAGAATGCATTACTATGGGTTCGCGTGGTTTGTTGTCTTTTCAAGGAAGAGTGTGGGTGCCTAAGATGGGGGATTATCGACGAGTGCTACTTGATGAAGCACATAAGTCAAAGTATTCCGTTCATCCGGGCGCGACGAAAATGTACCTCGATTTGAGAAAGGATTATTGGTGGCCGGGCATGAAACGTGATGTTGTTAAGTATGTTGAGCAATGTGTCACGTGTTTACAAGTTAAAGCTGAACACCAAAAGCCATATGGTAAGTTACAACCGTTAGAAATCCTGAAGTGGAAATGGGAGCACATTACCATGGATTTCATTACAAAGTTACCAAAGACGGCGAGAACCCAATTTGAGTCGATTTGGGTAATAGTTGATCGGTTGATGAAGAGTGCCTTGTTTCTTCCCATTCGGGAAGCGATATCGTCGGAGACCTTGGCTAAATTGTTTATCAAGGAAGTAGTCGCTCGACATGGGGTTCCTATATCTATTATATCGGATCGAGATACCCGTTTTACATCTCGGTTTTGGAAAAAGTTTCACGAAGATATGGGTACACAATTGAAATTGAGCACGGCGTATCATCCTCAAACGGACGGTCAAACCAAACGTACGAACCAAACTTTGAAGGATATGTTGTGGGCGTGTATTATTGATTTTGGTGGAAGTTGGGATGAGCACTTACCTTTGGTGGAATTCTCGTACAATAATAGTTATCATACTAGTATCGGGATGCCGCCTTACGAGATGCTTTATGGGCGGAGGTGCCGAACTCCGATTTGTTGGGGTGAGATTGGTCAAAAAGAAATCGAGAGTACCGATTTGGTCTTAGAAACGAATAGCAAGATTGATATGATTCGGGATCATTTGAAAAAGGCTCAAGATAGACAAAAGTCGTATGCCGACAAGCGTAGACGAAAGATCGAATTTCAAGAATGTGACATGGTGATGCTTAAGGTTTCGCCATGGAAAGGTGTTATTCGGTTTCAAAAACGGGGAAAGTTAGCTCCTCGGTTTATTGGTCCTTTTAAAATTTTAGCTCGTGTTGGTGAAGTCGCGTATCGTTTGGAATTACCCGAAGAGCTTGCGGGGATCCATAATACATTTCATGTTTCCCATCTTCGCAAGTGTCTTGCGGATGATTCATCATGGGTGCCATTAGACGAGATTGAACTAAACAATAAGTTAGAATATATTGAGGAGCCGATTTCCATACTCGATGAGAAGGTCAAAAGGTTGAGAAATAAAGAAGTGAGAACTTTTAAAGTTCAATGGCGTCATAGTAAAGGTTCCGAATTTACTTGGGAGCCTGAAGAGTTTGTGTTGGTCTATCTTCCCTCTTGTCATGCGGCTTGGATCGCGAGGACGCGCTCCGATTCAAGTGGGGGAGAGTTGTAAGACCCTAATCTTCATTGTACAGCAGAGTAAATAGGGTACATGAAGTGTGGGTGACCTTGTATATTAAAACAGAGGTCAGAGGACTAACTGAGCAGGGTGCGCTCAGCGCACACTTAGGGGTGCGCCTGGCGCACTCCTCACTGTAGCTGGGTTCTGTTATTTTATTCAGATATTTTGATTGGTATTTTGGTAATTTCACTTGTGGACGTGTTGGAGGCCAGTAGGTCAGATCTTGGGGTATCATTCACTCCATTTTCAACAACCTTATCTTCTTCACTTTAATTTTGGAGAGAGAGTGTGATTTCTTGAGTGAGAAAGCTTAAATCCAAGAGGAAGAAGTTGTTCTCGGGCCAAAGTGCGGGTATTAAAGTCGTTCATCTGCTCACTAGCTACGTTGGGGTTGTAGTGGTAAGCTCTAATCTTGATTTCCCTTCTTTGATTTTGTGTAGGGTTAGGGTTTGGGTAAATGAAGAACATAAAACCCATAATTGTTGATTTTGGGTGTTCTTGGGTAAGATGGAGTCATGAAGACTCAATGGTAACTAACTTAGGGTTTCAAAGTGTTAATTGATGTTATGAGTCCTAATTGGTTAGTTAATTACTAGCACACCTAGCTAATTGGTAAATGGGTGTTAGTTGGGTTAGTGGATGACCCGAAATGGGTGTGTTGACTTTAAATGAGTCAAAGGGGTTAATGATTTACCTAGTTTGGGATTATGGGTATGAATTACCCTAATTGTGTTATAGTTAGTGTTGATAGACCTTAATCACTAGCTTTTAAGTGATTGACGAGGGTCTTGACCCTTAAGGGGCGGTTTTGGTGAAAATGGGGCATTTAATGCATTTAAGTCATTAAATGCACTTGAGTGAATTGTTGGTGTTTAGCCCAACAAGTTTGTTTGTTGATTGAGTGCTTATTGTATTAGGTACTTGGCTTTGAATCATTCGAAAGTATAAAATCATCACCAAATCGTTGAGGTGAGTGGAATAATTATATATGTATGTATATGATTTATTTACTTGTGGGGTATGGGTTAAAGTTCGATGTTGACGATACCATAACCTAGAGTATATTGTTGGTTCGTTTTGATGAGGGTTTAAGTTCGATGTTGACGATACCTCATGTATAGATTTAAAGTTCGATGTTGACGAAGCCATACCGCTAGTGTAGTGAAATTCGATGAGGGTTTAAGTTCGATGTTGACGATACCTCATATGTGGGTTTAAGTTCGATGTTGACGATACCACATTTATTGGGACGAATGGGTATTAAGTTCAATGTTGACGATACCATTCGTTGAGCTAGCCTTGGGATTCGAATATTAATGGATGTTGTGAACATCAATGCTTATGTATTGTGTTATAACGTATTGTGTTGTTGTATTATATGATATTGTTATACTAGCTTATGTTATCGAGGATTTAGCGTTATACATTATAAAGGTATGCTAATTATGTTGCTAGTATGTATGCGGATGTGTTGTAAGTGTTTGCAAGTAAGTAAGTTATATATTTATATGTATAATTATTGCATTCACTAAGCTTTGCTTACCCTCTCGTTGTTTATCTTTTTATAGGCTCGGGCGTTGACAAGGGTAAGGGCGTACGGTTGGATTAGAGATTTTCCGCTTGTTGTTTGATAGGGGACGCTTTTGGATGTGATATCTTTTGGAGTTTGACCGAGATTTGGGTAATTTAACCCCAAACACCATGCTCTTAGTGTCGTTTGGAATTTAAACTAGTGTGGTCGAAACTCGAACTTTTGTATGAAACTCGTAAAACGGCCGATGTGGGCCCCATTTTGTAAAACTCATTTTATTATTGAATCGTGTGAGTTTTAACCATTATAACATGTTGTGAAAAGCGTTTCGTCTAAATATTTCGGGAAGTGGGAGATCTTTATTTGAAAATTGATAAAACCGGACAGAACTGAATGTGGGCCTGTGCGCGCCGCGCACCCCAAGGAGTGCGCGTGGCGCACTCTACTGATAAAAAAAACAAAAAAAAAATTTTGTTTCGCGTATTCGGTTGGTTATTGGTTTGGGTTGTTACAATTCAACAACAAAAGTCGAAAAGATACTGGAATCATAGTGGATGTGAACGTGCCCGCTTATGAATGAGTATGAGTGGGTTAAAATGAGTACTTTACCCGATGAAAGATCTTGGGAGCCCTTTTAATCCATACAACAATTTTCCATATCAATAAATTCACCCCAATAATTAGCAATTTTTCGGAATGTTGATTCAGTCCAACAAGTTATGGGAACACCTTTAATATTAATCCAAACGAGACGTCCCGGGGAAGAAAACTCTTCCGGGTCCCAAGGACGAATATTATCAAGCCAATTCCACAAAGGGTGTTTCAAACCAAAGCCTTGGGGATTAAGTACGTCAAAAGCAAGTCGTTTATCTTCGAAGATTAACAATATATCCTTTCCCCCGAGGTATTTAGTTTCAAAACCAATGAGGTTTTCCGACATACATATTTCACTAAAGTAATCAAGATGGTCAATATTCTTTATGGTACCAATCAATGAGTGACCAAGGATATCAATTACTTTGTCATCTTTAGGAACACGAATGGAAAATTCTTTTTGATAATCGAAAGGCACTTCAACATTATGATAAGGTGTTGTATTGTTTAGTACCTCATTATATTTGCGGTCATCTTTAGCATTGTCATGGAAGGAAGATGAAAAGGTGGGATTCGGTTTTGGATTTGCAGGTTTATCAACCTGAGGTTGCTGCCCAACTGGAGTATCTTTGCCAAATTTGTTACGATCATGTGCCTTATAAATAACAAGGAGCTTGCCATCTATTGCAATCATGTCAAGTTTTCTAACAAATATGTCAACATAATGGTCAGGAATATTTTTAAAGCGAGCAAAACCGTATTTCTTACCATTCTTTAGTGTTTTCTTCGGAATGTAAATCTCTGAGAGTTCGCCATGTTTCTTGAATAAACCCCATAAATTTGCAGCCGTCCAGGATTCGGGAAAGTTGAAGAAAAGAAACGACGATATAGATTTGCTATTAGGTTTCGAGAAAACGGGTGTGTTAGGGTTACCATATTTCTTTATTAGGTTTAGGGCATGCTCGCGGATCTTGAATCTTTGATAGATCTGATGATTAGCTTCATCCGAGTTATTGTATGATGTCGATTTAGTGTTCGATGAAGGTTGAGAGATGGGAGGGAAATCAGCATCGTTGTGAAATACCCAATTAGGGTTAGAAGATGAACCGTTCCTCACAGTAGGTTTATGCAACAAATCTGTTCCCAGGTTCGATTTAAGTGGAGAATCATTGGGGTATCTCTTTCTGTTTCGATCTACATTTATCTATACCCCAATGTTTTCCGGTTGATATTTGATATTGTTGATGATATGAGAATTTTTCAATCGATGTTTAGATCTGGAGTCTGTATTGGATTTGGGTGTAAAGGGAGATGTGTGAAGAGAAAACATTATTGAAGAACAAAATACCTATTGAAAAACAGTTGTACGATTGCTGGAATTAGAGAATATAGCCGTTATCAGTGGTAAGAAAGGGAGAAGAGAATGAGAGCATTTTTAACATTTTACTAGTTCTTTATGCTGCTTTGGGAATTATGCTTTAGTAGCTAACCAATATTGCTACTGTATATACGATGAGATGCTAAGATAGCAACTCGATCTACATACGCATTACAATTAACTAAGACAGAAAAATATGCGGATTATGTAACCAGTTATGCCAGTCGATGGATTTTTTCTTGCATCTTTTCGCGATCCACTCAAAACTTTTTACTTGAATCTCGTTTAAGGCAACCGGGATACTCCAACACTTGTTTGAAAACACCTTTTGATTCCGGTTTTTCCAAATCAAATAACAACATGACCATGTAACCGCTTTCCAAATGCTTTTGCCGATATCCGAGCTCCCTGGACTCGTATTACTTAGTAACTCCTCAATTTGCACCGACGGGGATCCGTTGAGTCCCCACCATTCGAAGACTTTACGCCAAATTTCACTCACTTGCTTGCATAGAATGAGGGAGTGATTGACCGATTCGATATCATCGTCACAAAGCGGACAACGTACCGAATTTAGATCAATCCCTCTCTTATCCAATTCGATCAAAACTGGGATGCGCTTTCTCCTTGCTCTCCATGAAAACACTTCAATTTTTTTCGGGTCAAGATTGTTCCTCAAAGTCTCTCCATTATTCCGACCCGAATGTAATATTTTCAAGTTAATGAGATCCGATAAACAACCTGTCGTGAAGTACCCATTGTTGCTTAATGACCATACCCACCCATCGTCATTATGAGGCTGAATAGAAGCAGATTCCATCAATTGAATTAATTCGGTAAACTCTCCACAAGCTCTACCGATGGGCTGCCTCACCCATGACCAATTACCAATGCACTTGGAGCCGTTTTGTTTCACCCGATCCTTAACTGTCACTTGTAGGTTCTCCTCAAGCCTTGCTAGTCTTTTGAACTTATTTTTCAACACTGTGTCGCCGATCCATAAGTCATTCCAAAACGAAGTTGCCGTACCATCTCCTATTTTTTTTAACGAAGGAGTTTTTAAAACTCAGTCCTAAATCTTCAATATCACTTCCTGTTTTGATGATTTTCTTCCATGTTGAACTATAAGAATTACCACAAGAAACATTAGTAGAACCGAGGCCACCCCCGTGGCCGTAAATGCTAGAAATGACCTTGAACCACAAGGAGGTAGATTCGGTATTAAACCTCCACCACCACTTGCCGATCAACGCCATGTTCTTGCTTTTAAGTGAACCCAGATTTAGCCCGCCCATACAATAAGGTAAAAGTGTTTCATCCCATTTGACCTATAATAATTTGCATTTATTACCCGACCCACCCCAAAAGAAAGAACGTCTTACACACTCGAGTTTTTTTAACACACATGGCGGGGCACGGAAGAGCGAGAAGTAGTACAACGGGAGACTATTTAGCACTGATTTAACAAGCGTCAAACGTCCGCCAAATGACACCGATCTAGCTCTCCAATCCGAAAGTCTTTTCTCGAATTTATTAATAACCGGTTTCCAACTTTCCGCCTTTTTCATATTACCACCCACGGGGAGACCAAGGTAGATAAACGGAAGTGAACCAACATTGCAACCACATTTTTTTGCAACACTTTCCACATCAGACTTGTCAATACCGACTCCGAATAAGTTACTCTTATGAAAGTTTACTTTCAGCCCGGAGGTTAACTCGAAACACTTGAGAAGTTTCATAAGGTTTTGGATATTATTCTCGCACCAAGCACCAAAGAAAATTGTGTCGTCCGCATATTGGAGATGTGAAATGGGAATCTTTTCAGCTCCAATCTCAACACCCGTGAACAAATTATTCATCACGGCGGTTTTGGTCAAGACATTTAGTCCCTCCGCCGCCAAAATAAAAAAGAAGGGGGAAAGCGGGTCCCCCTGCCTTACACCACGCTCTAATATGAATTCATTGGTAGGAGACCCGTTAACAAGGACTGAGAGCGAGGCCGATTTAAAACAAGAAAGAATCCACTTTTTCCATTTTGAACCGAAACCCATTATTCCCATAATTTCCATTAGAAATTCTCAATTTAAACAGTCGAACGCCTTTTCGAAATCCACTTTAAAAATCAAACTCCTTAGCCGTTTATGTTTCAAAAAATGCAATGATTCATTAGCAATTAACGCCCCGTCCAAAATGTTTCTCCCTTTTATAAATGCGCTTTGTTCGAATCCCACAAGATTAGGTATCACGTTCTTAAGGCGATTAGAGAGGAGTTTAGCAATAATTTTGTAATAACTAACTATTAAACTGATTGGGCGGTAGTCATTTAAGCAAAGAGGGTCAGACTTTTTTGGAACAAGTGTGATAAACGAAGCATTGCACCCTCTTGATATTTCACCATTTTCCCAGAACCCGTTAATAGCCTCGATGAGATCCCCCTTTATAACACTCCAAAATTTCTTGAAAAAACCCATATTGAAACCGTCCGGGCCGGGGGCTTTTGAACTCCCACATCCACGGACAGCTTCCCATATTTCCTTTTCCTCAAATTTAGTCTCTAGGCCTAGTGATTCAGCTTCGGTCAGCCTGTTTAAACTAGGCCCATGCCCATCGGCCCAACTCACAATCGATGGCCTGTTGGGATTTTTCTGCCCAAAAATGCTTTGAAAGTGCTTGAAAACAGTATCTTTTATCACGCTAGGATTTTCATTCCATTCCCCATTTAAGTTTAAGCCCCGGATATTGCATTTGTTATATCTACATCGAATGGATGAGTGAAAATACCTCGAATGTTCATCGCCTTCAAGAATCCACCGGATGCGCGCCTTTTGTTTTAACATTCCCGACTTAATTTTTTCCTTTTCAATCCAACACTTACAGGCCTCTAACCATGATAATCGATCACCTTCGCTAAGGTTTCCATTCTCAGCAAGTAGTTCGAAACTTGAGGCTTTATTCTTTAATTCGGTTATTTCGTTATCAAGACCTCTGAATTCACTTTTACTCCAAACTTTCAAATCATTTTTGACATTCTTGAGCCTATCTTTAAAAATACAATCCTTTCTTGATCCCGTAACCGGTTTCTCCCATGCTTCTTTTACAATTCTATCAACACCTTCTTTCGAAAACCAATCATCAAATACTTTGAAAGGTTTGGGACCAAAGTCTACAACTTTATCCCGGAGTATTAATGGACAATGATCCGATTCATGCCTTTCCAATGCAACAACCGATAAATCTTCCCAGAGACTAATAAATTTGTCATTAACAAGGAATCGGTCTAGCTTACTAAATTTCGAACCATCATCGCTAATACGCGTGAATTTCCTCCCATTAATTGGTATTTCAATCAAATTGTTATTTAAAATGAAATCATTGAAACGCGCTGCTCGTGTTTGATGAAATACACAATTCAGTCGATCCGAAATCTCCCTAACTTCATTAAAATCCCCACATAACACCCAACTCGAATCAATATTACACATTAAACTATTTAGCGAATTCCACATCTCTTTCTTTTTCTCGCCAGTGTGCTGTCCATAAACATTGATAATTATTGCTTCGTGCCCATAACCGCACCAATTACCTCGAATAGCTAAAAAATATTCATTACCCACTGCACTAGAAGCTGTAAAGCAAGTGGTATCCCAAATCAAAAGCATACCCCCCGAATTTCCCATTGCTTCCCTTTGGATAAAACCACAATTACTGTTTCCCCATAGATCATGAACCCAATTATCATTCAAAAACCTGCATTTGGTCTCCTGGAAAGCCGCAATATCAGGTCTCTCGTTGAAACATAAACCCTTAACCCAACTAAATTTTCCCTTTACCCTAAAACCTCGCACATTTACTGAAAGTATCTTCATAAATAAATAAAAACAGACGAAGAGAAGAAGAGAATCTTACTGGGGGTTGAGGGTTGTCCACCTCAACCCAATCTGCTCCCCAAATTCCTTTAATTCAGCCTTGCTAATCGAGCGACCCTCAGACTCCCCAATATCTTTCACCGAATTAGTCTTTGTTTTCTGACCTTTAGTTCTCAATTTCCTGGCACAAGTTTTGCATCTATGTCGGTTGTCTTCAGTAAGATTATAACCACCTCTAGCTAAGTTCTTGACCCTTTTGATCCGAGATGAAGTCTTCCAATTTCCGATTGAATTCAAGTAACATCCATTACAGATGGAGACTTCCGTAGATCTGGAGCTACGCTTGGAAGAATTGCCTGGCCTTCTTTTATTTTTAATTACATAGTTTGGATCGATACCTTGTCTAACCCCATTGTCGATCTCGAGTTCAACTGAGTATGGATTTGAGTATTGTTTATCTTCAGGCCCATCATTCCTTGACTTCTCCTTCAGCCCACTTGTGTGACGGAGTGGACCACCAGGTTCACCAGAATTAAGTGAGCTACCTTGGGCATGTTCCAGGCCCAAATCAGAAATTTTGTTTGGCCCACTAAAACTACCATCAGGCCCATCATTATTTACAATGGCCTCATCAGATAACTTGGAATTCGAGTGGTTATTTTTATCAAGTACCTCATTGGTGGAATAATCATCTGGCGTGACATTAACCCCACGCGCTGTCTCTGCCACAAATTCCTCGGGACAAGGGTTAGGGTTACTTATTGTCTCTGCCACAACTTCATCGTTAGTCTCAATCATGTCATCTTTTCCAAGACAACCTGACTCTCTATCATCCTCACCATCGGATTTATTCCGGTAAGTTTTACCGGCATTAATTCCGGAGCTAATTCCAATCTCCTCCACCGCAGGTTGTGCCACAGATTCTGAATTTACCTTCGCCCCTTTTCCATATTCGTTATCGCTGTTATCATCTAGATCTTGGTATGCAGCTCCTTCATCATCAAATGACCCGAAGAATTCCTCGCTATCCATAGCATCATCTGAATCTATAAAGTCAGAACTATAACATGAGGTCTGAGATTGATCATCGCTATTGCTATCGCTATCTTCAATACCCAAAACTGGAAATTTCTTCTCCTCTTCTTTAATATTTATAAAGTAAATATTCTTCCTATGCTTCAATTTTAGGGAGTCATCTACAAACTCTGGATTGAATAATTTAACAAGGACTCTCCCAAACGACAACTTCTGGTTACCAACAAGCTAGCAATTGCCGAATTCATATATTGTACCCCACCACTCAGCAATAGAACCGAATATCTGTTCTGTCCAACAGTGAACATGAACCCCAGAGATTCTTAGCCAAGTCATCCTTCCATCAGGCCAGTTTTCGGCGTCCCACCTTGAGACCTTGTTAATCCACTTTCTAAGTGGATGATTAGATTGATTTATCATGTTATTTGCCGAATCAGGTGAGTTAAAGATGAGCATGACACTAAGATCACCCAATAGTTTAACCTGGATGTCGGTAAATCCTTCCTCCTTACAAATTAATTCAAAGTTTTTAATGATATCCAGATTCAAAGCGTCTCCCACAATTGCATTCTTGAGCAGCTCTTCATTGCAATCGTCATCCACCATAACCAGCTTTTCCTTTATCTTGCTAGTTTGATCCATCATCGGGTTACATTCAAACCTTCTGTTGTTGTTTAGTTTGGAACGTAAGTCCCCAGACAAGTTTTTGTTGTTGAAGTTCCTGTTGTTGTCAAGCTTTGAGCGTAAATCTTCCTTGCTATAGTTATTACCAATCACATCCCGAAACATCCTACCATCCTGGAGATTGTTTCTGATCATGTGACCACCTAAAGGAGGCCAATCATCATGTGACCCATCCTTCACAGATACATTATCATTCATCTTGTCCACCGGTCTTCGAGTAGTGGCCATGAAAACCCTGATGAGTAGGCCACTTATTTTAATGTTCTCAAGCGATTTTAACAATCTGTTACCGTCTTTGACTTCTGCGAATCTAGCCCCGTTACGAAGCCTCCTTCTTGCAATGTACACATCACGGACCGCACCATATGGTTTGAAGACCCTCCAAAGATCCACCACCCTACAATCTTCCGGGAAATTGAAGAACATGAACGATGTAAGATCGTTTCTGTTAGACCACCTGTTTGGATGCCTATAATCACCGCCGTTGTACCTCTCCTGCGCTCTAGTCGTGCCGCCAGCCCTCTCATTCCTCCATCTCACAAAGTTTTTTCTCTCTCTGTTAACAAAATCAACCTTGATAAGCATATTCATATTTCAAACTCCATATATTCTTTAGAAAGAACTTAATTATATGGAATAATGAGGTGATCTCGCCACGCCAATGAATATTCTCGTCCCTCCAACGAACAATTTTAAGATTCATCACTTGGTCATAGTAGTCATGTTTTTTTCTTGGCGTAAAAACGATAAACTTTTATAAAGGAACAGAAGATTCATCAAAAAGATGAATTCTCTTACATACTTACAAACAAATAACTACTTAGCTCAACTAAAATACTAACCAAATTAAAGCTCACTACTACAACGAGAATAACACACACAAGACATAATCAACAACAAAAGAGCAATTAGATCCTTACATATATGTTCACGTTTGAGGTAACAACTCTATTTGTAAAATGATAATCTGAAATGATAGAGAAGTCATTAAAATAAATAGAAACACATGAATATGACCTTATAGAAATTATATAGAAAAGAGTTTCATTTTCCGTTATTCCTGAAATAAATAAAACATTTTATAAATGAAAAGGTCTTCAAAAAAAAAAAACAAAAAAAAAAAAAAACACGATATAAACAGACCGACTAAGAGAAGAAAAAAACATTTCAAAAGCTTTTTCTCGTAGTTAAAGCTTTCTTATAAAACTTTTATTATAAACACATGTGCCATTGCAAAAACGCTTTAGAAAGCTTTTTAAGTTGGCTTAGATAACTTTTTTTTTTTGGCTTTATTGTTGTGATAACTTCTCGAGTTTTCGTACCTTTAAACACTATGATTAATAATTAATATGTTCGTTCCTTTATCGACAATGACATTTAGTTATTGGTCGGGATCATCTTTTGAGGATGTTTACTTTGTGTTCTTAATCTAGTATGTTGTAGTGATTCTGCGTGATGGCAGGGGCGGAGCCAGAATTTAAAATTGATGGTGTCACAATATAATACGATTAGCTAAATTTATCGAGTTATAAAAATTAAACTGAGAGACAAGGATTAAGTAGAAACATAAAATGCAAAAAATCAAGTTAACCTTCTAATACAAATAGAATAGAATGTACATATTTTTCTGTTAATATATAAACAAATTATAATTTATAAACAATTACTTTGATTAAACTTTAGAACCATAAGTCTACTTATATATTGGTGGACTCCAAATAAATAAATGTGATAAACCTATATGGTATTGCAATTGTGTCAGACAACTAAAATAAAAAAAACATGGATATCACGGATTAAACCTGCATGTAGCACTAGAAAGTAATACTTTAAGAACCACTTGGTTATCGATGCAGCTTTAATTCAACATACACAACAACAACAACAACAACAACAATACCCAATTCCACTAAAGTGGAGTATGGGGGAGGTTAGATGTAGACAGTCTTTCCTCTACCCTAGAGTAAAAGGGAAGTCATTCCTCCGCCTCTGTATTATACTTAGCTCCGCCTCTGCGTGATGGTGACATTTAGTTATTGGTCGGGATCATCTTTTGAGGATGACAGGATGTTTACTTTGTGTTCTTAATTTGGTCTGATGTAGTGATTATTCGTTATCTAGGTAGTTCGGGTGATTATTTAGATCGTGTCGGGTGTGGTTTACAGTGGATTTTGGTGTTGGTTTCGATTGACTCCGGTGGATTTAGAGATTTTAATGTTCAGAGCTTCGGTTGTGGTGGTTGTTTGGTGATGGGGTTCTTTGATTGGTGCGTTCAACTTATGGATCTCATTGGGCTCGCATCAGTTTTTTTGATGCTTCAATGACTTGAAATTGTTTAGCTAGATGTATTTGTGCAATGAGTTTGGTAGTGTTTTCGTGCAATGTATGTGATTGTTTTTTGCTAGGTCAATAGTTGCGTCAAATAGACTATAGTATCTTGTCAAACACATATTGATCTGTAGCATTTGTAGTACTTTTGATTATCTGATCTGTTTTAATTCAAATATCTAAATTCTATATACATTATATATATAGTTAACAATTAATATTAATATGTGACAATTAACTATTGTTTGTTTATTAAGATGTTTTTGTTTAAAGATTTGCGACTCAGGCATGTAGATAAGATATGATATAAAGCTCTCTACGCTAAATATTGAAAGCTGTTTGTTTTTATAATTATAACATAATTTAATCATGTCTATAATATTAAGAAATAAAACATTACTTTATGTTATGTATTGAAAAATTAAACTGTCTATAATAAAAAGGTGTAGAAGACATAATAACATGACTGAAAAACAAACACACACTTGTACTTACTGGTACTTGTTGGGCTAGGCCCAAGAAGATAAAGCCCAATACGATGCAACCCTAGTAGTGAGTAAAACCAAGCATCTATCGCTTATATCTATCCATATTCATATCTCTACCAAAGGTAATCTATCCATTTCGGTTCAGACAATCACCGTTTGATTTATCAAATTAAACATGCCGGGCCCCGTTATCGAAGAAATCGAAATCGAGAAGAAGGTTATTGTACAATTATTATATCCATTTCTATATCACTATCATTTAATTATACTTATAATTATTGTATATACATTTACACTTGTTACTAAAATCTGTAGCTGATTGACTGACTAATAACAGGAAGAAACTCCTGTGGTTGAAGGTGTTGTAGAGGATATTAAGGACGATGACGACCATAACGATGATGACGTGGATGCTGACTCAGACGATGATGAGGATGATAAGGAAGACGGTACCTTAGGTAATATAATTAGTTAGTTAATTGTGTTTTCTAAGGGTTTTGTTGGTTGGTTTCTGATTATTTGTGCTGTTAATTTGTGTTTTTTCATTCGATTTTATACTCGAATTAAGTCAATTAACCGATTGTTGTGATGTTATGATTAGTTTCGTTGGGTATTAGGTTAATTTTATTGAATTTAAATGGCGGTATATACTTGTTAGGGTTTATGCTGCATGTTGTATTACTTTTTTTAAAGGGCTTTTCAGTTTATTGCATTATGTAAATGCAATATGCCATTATTTAGTTGCTAAAAAACTTAGGCCACGTTTGGCTCACGGAATCCAACTGATTCCGACGGAATTGGAATTGAATTTAGACATGACGCGTTTCTAAATTCAATTCCAATTCCGCCGGAATCCCATTGGATTCCGAATTCCATTGGATTCCATGAAGCAAACGGGACCTTATAGTTTTCATTGAGCTAGAAAGTTTGTTTTTGAAAAGCGAGGATGAAGGTGCTTATTCAAAGAACTTATTTAATCTAATAATCGCGAAACTTTTAGGTAACTGAGTATGGCCAATGACAAGTGATTATATTGATACGATTTTATAAACGAAAAGTTAATTAGGGTACATCGAAGAAGGTATACAAGCAAGTCTTAATGTTTCCTTGAGTTATATTATATGTATTCTTCTTATCGTTATATTTCTTCTTGCCATTTAAGTTCTTTTTTTTCTTTTTAAATATATACGTGTGTAGGACTTCATTCGATCCTTGTTTTAATGCACCTGCCAAGGGTATGCATGAATTAATGAATTTGGCAACAACCCCTGTGAACCTTTATTCGTGTTCAAAACCGCCAATAGGCTTTCCAGGGGGGTGCTTTCAGCTGTTTGAGATACTATGCGCTGTTATTTAATTCTATTTTTTAATGTTTTTTGCCTTTCTTTTTTTTGCACGAAGCTTATGTGTATTATATAAATTTCAGCCGGTAGTGAGAGTTCCAAGCAAAGCAGGAGTGAGAAGAAGAGCCGAAAGGCAATGTTGAAGCTGGGAATGAAACCTGTTCTTGGTGTCAGCAGGGTCACCATTAAAAGAGCAAAAAACGTAAGAAGCTTTTCTTCTTCTTTTTTTTTTGGTTCGGGTATATTGAATGTCCGATATGAAACTAACAGCAAATATTTTTTGTTTAAGTCTAGATATAAAAGTGGTTCTGGTTATATTTGATTGGCAATTCTGACATGATGTTAAACTTAAAATCGTTTTTTTTTTTTTTTTTTGTTACTGGGGATACAGGTCATGTTTTTTATATCAAAGCCGGATGTATTCAAAAGCCCAAACTCTGAAACCTACGTCATATTTGGTGAGGCAAAGATTGAAGACTTGAGTTCACAACTGCAAACTCAAGCTGCCCAACAGTTTAGAATGCCCGACATGGGATCCGTAATGGGCAAATCCGAGATTGCAGCTGCAGCGGCTCAGGCAGATGAAGAAGAAGAGGAAGTCGATGAGACAGGTGTCGAGCCACGTGACATTGATCTCGTGATGACACAAGCTGGTGTATCAAAGCCTAAGGCGGTCAAGGCTCTCAAGACTCACAATGGCGACATAGTCAGTGCTATCATGGAGCTCACTACTTAAGTAGAATAAATTTCTTGTCTCATTTGATTATGGTGCGTTTTCGCTTGGATATTATATTGAAATTTTAGCTACTCAAGCTGGATTAATTTTCATAAAAACAATGTTTATTGCTATGTGTTTTTAATTGTAAGGTTGCAGTTGCCGAAATGTTTTTGCTTTTAGTCTTCTTTTAGCAATTTTTCAATACCTGCTACGAAAACGACATGATTAATATATGGTCATGTTGTCTGTTATTAGGTTCATAAGTGTTGTCATTTGATTTGTTTTTGCTGTGACTTAACACTATTTGTTATTCATACGGACTTTGACCCTATCGTACCAACGGGTTTAGTTAACGATTGTCTTTTAGTGTTTGTCAAATTATTCATATTCAAAGATTGAATCCGTAGAATTAAGAAAACTTGCATGTTATGAAGGTTAAATTATTTACATCTACAGTCCTAGATGTCAATATAAAATCCAGTTTTAGTTCTGCATTTCTCTACTTTACTAGATGTAAATATAAAACTAAACAGTAAAAGTAATTCAAGACTTTATAAAGCACAATTATTGTTGGTAAAGTTTGGATAATTCACAAGATAATCTTCTTTACTAGTTAATGACTCGACACTTTCTTCGAATTTCCCCTTGACTACCGGTCAAAACGCCAATCTTACCCATCTTCACCATTGCATCTGTAAATTTCCTCTTCCAAAGCAACGGGTCCATAGCATTTTTATTCACTTGGTTTGCTGTCGATGTACTCGTCAGTAGAGATTGGTCTGATGTGAACAAACCTCTGTTGTTCAAGACATCTACATAGTATCCTGTGTCACTAATTGTCGGTGAACTTGGGTTCATTGGTACCACCAAGTTCACATCTTGACTCCCCTTGGGACATTCTTGTTTTAGCTTGCTAGCATATAATGTGTTCAAACTCGGGTCCTGGTTTGCTGAAGAACTGAAGTTGTACAATCTACTAACAAAGGAAGTACAATGTGCTCGGCCAATGGTATGTGCACCTGTAATATAGTTAGTTCTAAGTTTACAAGATCATGTTTTGTTGAGTAATAGAAGTAGAAAGATGGGTGGGTCAGGTAATGGGTCATAACGAGCTTACTCTAGTGCTAGTAAGAAATTGGTTCGACCCATCAACTATTTTTGCCCATAATTAACTCAGGTGATGATTTGTACACCATTAATTTTTAATCGTACGCCATCAAATATGTTTTAAAGCATTGTATTGTACCACATTTTATTGCACATTTGATAGTGAATGGTCAAATGTGTTGTACAAATCACCTTCCTTAAAATAAAGGGTGATGCGTTTTGTACATAAACACACTTGTGACTTACTCCTTATGTACACATAATATTATACAACAACAATACTCAATCCGTGTGTGTGCATAAACGCTATATAATCACATAATCTAAATATGTGATTTTACTATTTTTTTTAAAAAAAAATTTCCTACTTATTGGCCGGAGGTCCACTCGGAAGCAATATCATTATCCGTCGAATGAAGAGAGGAATGACTTTCTCTACTTTTGAGAGTGTTTCACTCTGGGAGTCTGGGTGGAGAAATGACTGTTTTTATTCTCGGATAGGGAAGGATTGTCTACATCTCACCTCCCCATACATCACTCATGTGGTATTGAGTTTTGTTGTTGTTGTTTGTTTTGTAAAAAGGCACTTAGGCGAGTATTACGTGTTTGACCCATTCGACATTTTCTCCGTTTAGTCTTGTTTTTCTTATCTGTTATATTCGACCAGTTTGAGTTAATACTAAACACCAAGGACCCGGTTAGTCATATAACCAACTCAAGATTAATACCTCTAGAAACATTAACATGCACATATTGATAAAGCTTTACCAGATAGAGTAACCATGTCTTCTTGTGACAATCCATGGCTTGCAAATAATTGAGTGAGTTGGTTAAGATTCGAATTTGGAGAAGGCAATGCTCGAGTCTCTGCTATCAATGAAACTCGGCCATCTCTTCTCCCAGCTGGGACATCATAACCAAGGCCCCCGGTCTACAATAACAATGGTTATACATATGCTTATAAGCGCCTTTTTGCTCTATAAAATTTATAAACGGATTAAGTTTGCCTGGTAAGGGAGTATTTTTTATTTATTTTTTTCCTAATATATACGCGGCCCAACTAGGGGCGTCTTATAGGGTGTGCAATTCAGGCAATTGCACATGGCCCAAAATTATGAAAGACTTGTATATTATTCTTTCATGATCCAATGAAAAAGTATATCAATTTTAAAACAATTTTAAGCAATTAAAAGAAGATTCGCGACAAACTCAAAATATTATGAAGAAATAAAAACTAAAATATTTTAAGAGGGCCCATTTTATATCTCGAACACGGCCCTCTAATTTAATGAGACGGGCCTGAATTTAACCCAGTTATTCCGTGACCTTTTCAGACCCATTTTAATGGTCACCCAAGAATATGTTGCTAATGAGGTTTGAACCTGTTTAAGTGCATTATACTTTTTAATATATTATAAAGTTCTCATTTTTACGTACTATTTCGAAGCTATCTCTAGCTGCGAATGCAACTATATCAGCACAAGAAACAACTCCCGGGCATAAAGCTTCAACTTTAGCTTTTGCATTATCAATAACATTAAATCCACGTAGACTCGGGTTATTTGCTGGCGAATCTTTTTCTGCCTGATTTGAAGGAGTCGAATCTATCAAAACCGATCCATCACAACCCTGTCAATCAAAATCTAGTACTTAAAAATAATATGAACAAAAGCCATCAAGAAACAAGAAAGTTTTAGTCTTTTAGTCTTACCCTAACAAAACAATCATGAAAATGTAGTCTAACTAATCCAGCAGCAAGACCATTGTCTTGAAAGTACGCTTTACGAACTTCGTCTTTAACAATAAACTCAGCTGCAGAACACGAGCCCGAATAGAAGCCCACTTGAAGCTGGGCTTCTAAGTGAACAACACATCCCAATGAAACCAGAATTAAAATGTTATAAACATGAGCCAAGGTTATCGAACTCATTGTTAGTATGGCAAGTTATAAATGATGGTTTTCGACTTATTTATAATGCAAGATGGGTGTGTTATATTGTAGTAAATTAATTGTTTAGTGGCATGTTATCCTAGATTAAACTATGGTATTTGTCTTAATCAAGATACAGAGTTTTGAAATAAGTCTTAACTGGGTCAGGGTCTATGATTATTGAAATTTTTAGAGGTTGAGAGTTAGTAGTAGTAGTTGTTTTTTAGTAATTGTTTGAAGTTGACTTTGTTGCATTAAGTCCAAAAGAAGCAGTTAACCATCAGATTCCATATTTTGTGTGTCTATGTTCATGTCTACTGATGACCGTCTAAGGCTCCGAATGATTGAAATCTACTCGGATATGATGGTATTTTAAAAAAAATAAAAAAATAAATTATATATGTATTTTTTTTGGACTATCATGATGTTAAATGCTTATAGGTTTATCTTAAGAAGATAAACTTGAAATTGGTTGAAGTCAAATTCCAATTTCTAACAATCAACTCTTGAAGTTAGTGGTGACA